>NC_056728.1:1604621300-1604746300 GCF_019279795.1 Protopterus annectens
CTAGAAATTATATAACATGCTCAGATTCGGAGGACACACCCTGTCTATTAGCAGATACATTTAGCTTTAATGTCACCTCTCTCTCCTATCCCACATTACCAGATCTCATACCTGCATCTACAGCTCCCCCCTCTCAAGCCTTCCATGAACAAGACCTCAAGGCACTATCCAAGGCCAAGAACACAGCCTCGCTGTGGCAGGATAATGTGATGAGCTGCTTACTGGCCAGCCTGATACAGGACCTATCAGACCCCCTGCAAAGGCCATTCATTGTTAGTCGCCAAACAATATTTGTGATGGGCACTTGGAGGATAACAATTATCATCTCCTTGCACTAACAGCACAATGGCAGGAAAATTAGAGAACTAGCTGATATTGCCAACATCCTGGCAGTTAGAGTCAGCCTATCTTGACCTTGCCAAGGCTTTTGACACCATCCCCCATTCTGGAATTATAGCTAAACTCACTAAACTAGGACCTACATCACTGACAAAACCCACACTGCAAAAGTTGCAGACTCCAAATCTGACTTCAAACCAGTGACAAGTGGAGTACCACAGGGTTCAGTCCTGGGACCTCTCCTGTTTGGTATCTACTTCTCCGAAGTACAGGCTAACAAAGAAGGCCTTTGGCTAACAAAGTTTGCAGTTGACTGCAAACTAGAAGCCGTAGTCAAGTCCTCAGATGATGTGGACATCCTACAGAAGGACCTCACTGAGACAGATGCCTGATGTCAGAGCCATGGCCTCAAGCTCAATGCCAAAAAGTGCACTGTCATCCCCTTTGGTAAAAACTCTGTACCCATGATCTACCACATAGGTGGCAGTCTACTTGATGCCGAATGTGTGATAAGAGACGTTGGGACCCAGGTGGACAGTAGTCTCTCCTTTGATAATCACATCCCCACAGTAATCAGGAAATCCTTCTACATGGCACACCTCATCACAAAAGGGCTCTCATCCAGGAAAAAAGAGGTCATTGTTCCCCTCTACTCGACACTCATTAGACCCATTATAGAGTACGATGCCCCTTTTGGAATGTACCTCACAAGACATCTGTTGCAGCTGGAAAGGCCACAGAAGTACCTTGCAAAGAGGATTACTGGCCTCAAACAGATACCCTACACTGACCCTCTCAAAACACTCCAGCTTTACTCCATAGCATATCATCTTGAACGAGGTGATCTCTGCCTAACATATAAAGCTATGTCAAACCCAGAGCTGTTGGACATGCTACATCTAAAGAAATATTAATCCCTCTGAGCTACACGCTCTAGGGATCTAAACCATGTCACCACAATAAACAGGACATGATGGAGGGATAGATTCCTGTCCCAGAGATTTCCCATATTCTGGAACAACCTACCCATCTATGTCAAGCAAAATTCCTCACTAGCACTCTTCAAGAAAAACTTTGTTGAGTGGATGGGAAATAAAAAATACACCCTGGGGATCATGACTGTGGCTCTGCTTGACAGGGGCACAGGAAAATAACTTTTTTGGGTAGCATAAGCCAGGAAACCTTGTTGGCTAGGCTTACGTAGGCCTTTGGGACAATAGCCTAGTAGCTACCTATGAACCTAAAGGTGGGCATCAACAGACCCAGGTAATTGTAGACCAATAAGTCTGACCAGCCTTATCTTTAAGGCTTTGGAAAGGATCATTATGAAATTACTAAATAACGGCATAAGTAAACTGCAAGCTCTTAACCCAAGCCAGTTCAGATTTGTCACAGGCAGATCATGCTTTCATATTTTATTTACCCCCTTGGTAGCTAAGTTAGTCTCACAGGGCTAGTGGCCTGTTTTCATGGCAGACCAGAAGTGGTATGTACACTGCTAGGGAAAATTTGGTGAGGACATTGGGGAACTTCTTCTACATTTTTCAAGCAGGAGACGCATTTCATTGTTGCACTTCCTGCTTCCATTCCAGGGACAGTGGTAGCTTGGAGAAGCAGGAAGTACTATGGCTGATGAAAGCAGTAAGGAGTTGTTTTAACAGGTGAAATAACCAAGTTATGAGGAGGTAGCATATGTAAGCAGTGAGCAGGAGTAACCCAAGTTTTTTTTTTTTTTTTTTTTTTTTTTGTGCAAAGGCAAGGGTGGGTTGTGTGATGTTTTATTGTAGGATTTAATGATCCAAAGTGAACTGAAAAGCAAGAAGATGATTTCATGAGCAGAAATAATGGACAGAATTCAAGAAAACGAAGTAGAGGAAAAAGAGAAGAAATCATATGTGGATACAGTAGAAAACAAAGAAAGGAGAGAGGAAAAGAAGATAGACTCAAGAAAAAAGAAGCATTTAGTAAGAATAAGTTATAAAGAGAAAAAGTTGGACAGGTCTCTAATTTGGGACAACATAATAGCAATGTTGGGTACTTCTCCACAAGAGGTAAAAGCTTTTATTCACATTAATAAAGATGCTTTTTGTGACATTATATTGGAATTGGGACAATATATTGTGAAGTTTTGGGACAATATTAGGTAAAGAAAAATTGTAATCCATGGAATTTGTATGTTTTTCAAGCATTTACAAAAGAAACCAAAACGAAAATAATGTTCAGTTTGGAATGGAATTTGAAAAATAGACACTTAAAGATTATTTAATGACAGTATGTAAAGAAGTGATGGACATCACTAAAATTTATGACAACAGAGGTTTGTGGACTGGGGGTTGGGAATGTAGTGTTGAATTAAAAATGGAAAATAAAAAAATAGTGCACATTCCAAGCATGACAAATATAGATGGAAATAAAGATACAATGAAATACTGGGGGCAATAAAAATGTGTTTATTTTGAAAAAAGTGATCATTTAATTAATAATAATAAAAGGAAATGTTATATTTGTGGCGAAGTGGGTCATGAATCAAAAAGATGTAAATTGAAATGTTTTAAATGTGAAAAAAACAAGTAATTTATAGATGAATTTTAAGGAAAATATAGAAGAATGTTAATTAGACAGGAGGTAGAAAACAAAAAATTGAACAAGGGCTAGAACAAGAGGAAGAAATAGAACAAGAAAAAGAGCAAGAAAGATAATAGCAAGGGTGGAAAAGAAATCAATCCATCTGTCTATAACCCCTTTTCCCATTATTTTTTTGAATATGGGGTAAGGGTTTCACTTCAACAGTAACAATCATCTAGAGCCAAGGTTTACACCACTGAGTGCCTAGTCCTGCAATGGTAGTTAGTCCACAAACACACACACACACACACACACACACACACACACACACACACACACACACACACACACACCACACACACACACACACACACTCTAACCTTGGGCCAAAGAAAAAAGGGAATGAAGGAATGTCAGAAATAAGTGAAGAAGAAGATATGAATTGGAGAGTAGTTGTTGCGTCTTTCAGCTTTTCCCAGTTAGGGGTCGCCACAGTGGAACTCCGGTCCGCTAATGATTGACAATAGATTTTTACGTGCCGAGTTGCTGGCCCTGATGCACAACCTTCAACAAAGGTACGCCCATTCATGCATGTCTCCACACAGAAGACACTCTAGCTGAGAATCGAACAGGACAACGTCTTACTGTGAGGCAACAACGCTACAGCAGCACCACCATCGCAGTATGAATTGGAGAGTAGTGAAGGAAAATTCCACTGGGAAAAGGGTAAAGGATGGGAAAAGAAAATTCATGGATTTACCACCACCGCAGTATGAATTGGAGAGTAGTGAAGGAAGGAAAATTCCTTTGGGAAAAGGGTAAAGGATGGGAAAAGAAAATTCATAGATTTAGGCATGAAAGAAAATAAGAAAGAGAAAGGGTAATAAAAGGACAAAACAAACAAGAATATAAGAAAAATAAATGAAGACATAAGGATTGTAGCAATAAATGTGAAGAATATAAAGAATGCAAAATGAGGACTAGGGGTACCAGAATGGTGTACAGGTGTACAGCACTTGGTATTGACATGATTATATTAGCGGAGACAGGAATATTAACAGAAGAAGAACAATTACAAACCAAAAAAATATAGAAAGGTGAGATCCTTTGGAATATAGGAAAAGAAAAAATGTTCAGGTATAGGAATATTATATAATAAATAGATAATTTGGATTTTACCTTGGTAATAATGGTTAGAGTAATGATTGCAGATGTGAGATGGAAATGTCAGATTTATAGCATTATAGCAATCTATTCATATCTGACAAAAAAGAAAGAGAGGATAAGTTCAAAAAATGTTGGATTATTTAAGTGTGAACATGTATTTGATATTAATGGGTGATTCTAATTGTGATCTAAGAAAAAGAAAAAAGGGGGTGGTGATGTAAACACAATGTGAGAAGTGGATAAAAGTGGTATCTGAGATAATAAACAGTGGGCATATAGAAGAAGTAATTTAAGAACAAAACTAGGTTATTTTTATTATTGCTAGAAGTTTGAAAATTATGTAAGAATGAAAAAATATATATGATTTTCAGATCATTTGACAATTTGGATAGAGGTTCAAGAAAGTAATGGATGTATAAAAATAGGTAAATGTATTATGAGACTAAATGCAAACGAATTCGACAAGAAAGGTCTAGAAATGATCAGACAGTTGTGTAAAGATTGTGTAGATATGAAAGATGTCTACCAGAATTGGATGTCATGGTGGATAAGTTTCAAAGATAAATATATAAAATAAATATTTGGAATGGCAAATTTTAACAAGAAGTAAGGCAACAAGGATAAGAAAAAGAGGTAAAGTTTATATAAATGAAGACATTAAAATTACCCTGAAAAATACTAATACAGAAAATCAAAATTGATGATATAGAGAAGAACAGAAGGATGTGGTATAATAATGTAATGAAACAACATTATTATGTAAATCCATAGGCACAAATTACCAGAAGAAGTGAAACAACGCATTAAAGTAAGGAGAATGGTGTATTAAGATTGTGGAGTGTCAATATTTTCTATGGAGACTGGTAATACATAAATAATTTGCCATTAAAGGGAAATATACCACGTAAAAAGAAAGTTAAAGCGTGTATTGATTTTGCAGAGAAGAAGACACAACATGGTATGTTTTTTTGAAATGTAAAAGGGTAGTTAAACTATGTAAAAAGTTGTGTGAAAAAATGTGAGCATATTAGTGAAGTAAAAATGTAGATATGAATATGATTTTATATATATATATATATATATATATATATATATATTATAAAAACAAGAAAAAGGAATATGTGAGAATGGTAGACAATAATTATTTTATGTAATATGGGTTGTTTGGAATGAAAGATTGAATAAAATTTTGTTTAATGGGAAATTGATTTTGGTTACTATATTTCATTCATGATATTCCATTTATGATATTCTGAACATCTCTTAAGAGGAAGTCAATAAATAGTAGAAATCTTATTATACCCTTCCCCAAAACATTCATATCTATATTTTTCACTAATATGCTCTTGTACTTTACATAAAAAACATAAAAAAAAAAAAAAAAAAAATGGCACCAAACCAGGCATGTCCTAGGTTCAGCTTCCGGTGATTTCTCCTGCCACCTGGTGAATCTGGGCATACTGTGGCAATGCAGCAATTGCCTCATATATACAGCCAACCCTCTCCTCCTACCACCCAACACTACAACCTGCGAGAGATGCACTTACATAGCCAAACTGGAAGCAAAGCTCTCTCCACCCAAGATTGTGCTAGACAATCAAGAGGAGAAGGCTAACACCCACACTACATCTCAAGCAACATATAGCCCTTCTAAACCCACACCACCAACACCCACAAATAACAACACTAAACCCATATATGTGGAGGCCCTTAACATTAACCTGTGCAAGCAAAAAGGCCCTTTGAAGCTGAAACTCAAATAAACACCAGTCACAACCAAAGTGTCACATAGCTCACAACACCAGTGTGCCACTCAACAACAGCCCCTAAGGCAAGACAATGTACCCAACACTTTAGTCATAGGTGACTCTATAGTCAGGCACACTGATGTCCCACTCACCAGGCTGAACAAGGAGAAAATTATAGACAGCTTCCTGTTGCGTGCCAGGATCTGCCACATAACACATGCACTCAAGTCACTCCACAACAAGTACAAATATGACTCTGTCATTGTCCATGTTGGAGTGAATAACTTGAGACATACCTCCATGGACTACATGAAAAGAAACATGGAAGAGCTGTCAGATCCTGTGGCCCAGGCACTTATGACCCTAGCCCTGAGTAGCATCCTGCCTTCGCCCAGAGTGATACCACAGTATAAGGACAAAATGATTGACTTCAACAATTGGCTAAGGTTCTGGTGTCATTCAAAGGAGATCCAGTATCTGCATGCCTGGGACGATATGATCAACAGACCACAATGCTTTGCCAGAGATAGTCTGCAGTTGCCCCTGGGATTCAGGTTACTGGCTAAGGCTCTTGCCACCCCTATAGTGCCTTTTTTAGGCAAAGTTCAAAGGACAAAACCACCACCGAAACAGGTACAATCAAGCAAAATCTGAAGGTAATGCTACTCAATGCTAGACATCTAAACCTCAAAATGCACTCTCTCGAGGCACTCCTAAAAATGGAGAACATCAATATCTGTACAGTAACTGAGACCTGGTTCAAGGCTCCAGAGAGCACCCCTGCAATACCAGGTTACAGCTCTTGCCGCACTTTTTGGCCACCAAACCTGGACCGAAACACTAAAGGTGGAGGAGTGTCTATATTCACTAAGGATATTCACAACACCAGGCTACTAACAAGTTGACAGAAAACACCAGGCTAGTTGCCCAACACAATGCGTCTGAAATTCTCCAGGTGCAACGAACACTAGGTAAGATTGCAATCCAAATTGCAGCTTGCTACAGATCCCCCACCATGCCCCAAGATTCTCACTACACCTTTTTAAACATACTGGAAAATATCAAGATACAGCCAAACACTCTAATACTGGGTGATTTCAACTACCCTGCCATTAACTGGGAAAACTACTCGTGTACCAACACGTTTGCCCAACGGTTCTTGGAATTCATAAATTCCAATGCCCTGGATCAATTAATCCTTAGTCCCACCAGGGGCTCCAATATCCTAGACCTGGTCATTGCCAACATGGGAAATCGATGCTCCACACCTATGACCACCCCCTCATTGGTCAGGTTTGACCATAAACTAATCACCCTTGACACCCACATCCCATCCCCACCCCCCAGTAAGGAAACCTTTGTAAAAAACTTCTCCAAAGCCAATTTCATGCTACTCAAGTCATAAGTGAAAAACTTCATGACACCCATGCAGATGGAAACTGAAAGTTCGACTGCTGAATCCTGCACTAAGGCACTGTATGAGCACATCCACTTGTGCATGAATCATGCCATCCCCAATAAAACCAAGATGCTCTTCTCCAAAAAAAGGAAGCCAATCTGGTGGTCCCTTGCCATAAACAAACTTTACAACTAAAGGAAGAAACTGTTGCAGAAAAGAGGAAAATCTCAGGATGCAAAACCTCCCTTACCAACCTCAGTAAAAAGTTGGGATCACTCATAAAATCCTCCAAAGCTAGTTACGAAAATAAAATTACCAAAGATTCCAAAGACAACCACAAGGCATTCTATAGCTATGTCAAGAATCTAAAAGGCAATGCTCAGATCTGCTCTGAGCTACAACAGAATGGCATTAAATATACTGATCCCAAGGATATTGCCAATATCCTGGCAGATCGATTCAGTGTAAACTTCACCCCCCTCTCACCCCCTAAAGGGCCCATCTCAATACCAAAACATTGCCAAATTTGGGTAATAATGGCCACACAGGTAAAAATGCACCCTCCAAAGCTAATAATACAGCATCCATGGGACCAGGCAACATCCCAGGCTGTGTACAATATGAACTACAAAACGAACTGGTACCTCACCTAAGTGCCATGTTTAATCATAGCCTCACTTCATGCTTCGTGCCCACTGAGTGGTGCACAGCTACAGTTATTCCACTCCACAAGGGGGGATTCACCTTGGATCCCAGGAACTACCGCCCCATCAGTCTGATGAGTCTGATCTGCAAGGCCATGAAACGTATTATCATGGAACTTATAAACAAAGACATTGGCAACCTTCAAACACTGGACATCATGGGGTTTGGGTTCATGAAGGGCTGATCTTGTCTCCTGAACCTGATTGACTTCTTTGAATTAGTCTCCAGAGCTGTAGACAAGGGTAAGGTGGTCCACACAGCCTATTTAGACCTCAACAAGGTGTTCTACACCATACCACACTCTGGAATCATAGATAAACTTACTAAGCTGGGCATTAATCCCTACGTCACTCGATGGGTTGCCAACTGGCTTACTGACAGAACCTACACGGTAAAAGTAGCCGACTCCAAATCCAGCTCCAGACAAGTGACAAGTGGAGTACCTCAGGGTTCAGTCCTGGGACCGCTCTTGTTTGGCATCTACTTCTCTGAAGTACAGGCCAACAGTAAGGGACTCTGGCCAACAAAGTTCGCAGATGACTGCAAACTGGGAGCCATTATTGAATCCCCAAATTATGTGGATATTCTACAAAAGGGCCTTACAAAAACAGATGCTTGGTGTCAGAGCCATGGTCTCAAGCTCAATGCCAAGAAATGTATAGTTATCTCCTTTGGGAAAAAACATGTACCGATGAATTACCACATAGGTGGCAGTACACTAAATAATGAAAGTGTGATAAGAGTCTTAGGGACACAGGTGGACAGTGGTCTCAACTTTGATGACCACATCACCACAACAGTCAAGAAATCCTTCTATGTGGCACACCTCATCACTAAGGGTTTCTTATCCAGAAAAAAGGAGGTCATTGTCCCACTGTACTCATGCCTCATTAGACCCATTATAGAATACAATGCCCCGTTTGGTATGTACCTCTCAAGACATCTGCAACAACTAGAAAGGTCACAGAAATACCTTACTAAAAGAATCACAGGCCTAAAGCAGATGCCCTATGCTGACCATCTAAAAAAACTCCACCTATACTCTGTCGCATATCGTCTACTCAGAGGCAATCTCTGCTTAACATACAAGGCCATGTCAAACCCTGAGCTGCTGGACATGCTACATTTAAAGAAATCCAGATACCTCAGAGATACACATTCCAGGGATCTAAACCTTGTCATCACAATGAACAAAACATGCTGGAGGGATATGTTCCTGACCCAGAGACTCCCCAGACTCTGGAATAGACTGCCCATACATGTCAAGAAGAGCGCCTCTTTGGCCCTCTTCAAAAGGAACCTTGATGATTGGATGGGAGATAGGAAATTCACCCCAGGGATCACATCAGTCACCCTGCTAGACAGGGATCCAGGGAAGTATATACTGTGGGAAGAAATAGCCAGGGGAATTGTTATGGCTAGGCTTGTATAGGCCCTAGGACCGATAGCCTAGTACCAATCTATGAACCTATGGTAAAAAGATTAGTTACTTTAATATTTGGAGGAAGAATGCTGGAAGCATATACTGTAGGTGTATTTTGACCTGATCAACATAATCAGAAGTGTAGGTAGATCAGTCATGTGATGCCCTGCACAGTTCCACAAACTGGCACTTCCTCCATAACTCAAAGTTAAACAATCAGCTTGTCACTGTTAAATCACCACAAAAAAATGAGTGCTTCATCACTTGAGCAATGACAGCAACTGCAGTAGTAGCCTTCATTAATGAAGCTGTGAATTGTCTGTGACTTCATAAAGCAATCTGCTACTGCACTTCTTCACCATCTGTGCCTGCTGAGTGTGCTCCATAGCAGCTTGTGTCTGGGGCAGCAAATGCTTTTGTTTCACCCTTTCTACAGCTCTGTTGCAAATTTTGATGACATGTTTTTTTGTATGCAGTTCTGGGCAGTTTTTATTATAAGACTGCATTCAGAATCCTTATTTTGGTAAATTTTTCAAAGCATGACAGTATTCACTTTTATATTGTATGTGTTCCTTATTTTTAATTTGCTGAGTGTCTAACCCTAACCATCAGAGATATTAATTTGGGAGTAACAAATGGCAATCTACCATCCTGCCGTTTATCTACTGTTTAACTCACTCAAGCCTAAAATGCCTTTTTTGTATATTTGCAGTTCACACCTATACCTCCTTATGCAACTTTTTGGGGTTTGACTTCATTAACTAAGTAATTTACCAGCTAACAATAGGCAGTATTAGAAAGGGTAAGGAGTTATTAACAAAATGGTAATTATTAGTCTAGGATATCCTTCAGTGGAGAAATTAATATTTGCTTTCCACTTATTATTTATATTTTCATTACTGAGAGACCTACATTTTATTGAGGTATATGATATGAAAAATTAATTTGTGAGACAGGACAACTCACTGAAAATGATGGTTTATATCACACTATACTATAAATATTGCTAGTTGTTTGTTAATAATAATGAAAATAAGCAATATTCCATATGTACAAAATATTTCAAAAGCCAAGTGACTTTCAAACTGTTGCATGACATTAGGTAAAATCTTAGATGTTGAACAAAACTGTCTTTGATATTTGCACTGTAAGTTGTACATATTGAGAGATGTACTGTACTATTTGTATTGCTAATAATACAGCTAAACACATTTTCATATTTCTGTAAATACCTCGATAAACATACCCCAAGATTCACGAAGCCTCCGTGTAAGAGTTATAACTCTTACACGGAGGCTGCAGTTAAACGGAGTGATGTCAGTATGCTTTGCATATTCATGAGAGCATGCTGAATCACACATAAGTCTAACACGGTCCATGTAAGACAGTAGGGGGCGTGTCCGTAGGCTAAGCCCTGCAAGCGGACACGCCCCCAGAAGTGTAAAAGTACCCAAAGTAAACACCCACAACAGAGTCCACGGAAATGTGAATAAACACAACACAACACATGCCCCCACAGACTATGAACATAAAATACATATAAATGAACATGTTATATATTTTTTTTAAATTGTAAAGATGTTTAACCGTGAGTGTGCTCGCTTATGCTGGCGTGCCGTAAGCGCAGCTACAGTTAGCAGTCAGTGGGAAAGCATATAAGAACTAAATATGCAAAATAAGCCAGGAAGCAATAGCGTAGCAGTAGAGATGTTGGCTGAAGAGCAGGCATTCATGGTTCGAGCCCCCACAACACCATTTTTTTTTTTTTTCAAAATAAGCAGGAAACAAATCCCTGACAAATACGTACACATAAAACCACAATTTATGTAAAATGTAATGAAATAGTCCATTTATATTGAAGACATGTGAGGTAACAAAAGAAGAAAAAATGCCAGATGTGCTCATAGCTGAGCTACAGTTTAACAGAGTGAGTGCATGTGCCCGTAGATGAGCAGTGGTTTAACTGGCGCGAAATGAGTGCCCGTAGCTGAGCAGTGGTCTAACATGCTAAATCTATGTGCCCCTAACTGAGCTGAGCGTAATATGCATGCCAATAGTCAACTGAGGCTTAAACCAGCGTACCCGTTATGCGAGCTGCGACTGCGCAAACAAGCTAACCGACGGGCAACGCGTTGAGCAAGCCGTATCAAAACTGCCTTTACACAGACACACCCCTCAGCATGTCTAGACAGTCATGAAAAATAAAAAGCAGTGGTCAGGTTCGAACCCAGGATACTATACACCATAGTCAAGGTACCAAACCACTAAGCCATGACAGCAGTACCTAAAAATGCAATAATAGCTAATATATAGGAATGAATACAAACTGGAGCATGACAATGCAGGTTTACTGAAGTTGATACAATTCCAAAATGGCCAATCACAGATATGTGCGGGAAAAACGGACTATATAAGCCCCATAGGCGGGAATACACAGCATAAATGATTGTAGAACTGACCTGCAGGCAGAATGACAGGAGTAGGAGAGGGTAGTCGCTTTCGAGCACAGAGGTGGGGTGTTGAGGAGTCCAGGTACATGGTCTGGCTCCTAGTCCATAATCATGAGGCCCAACTCATGCAGGGCCAGGTCCTCTGGGGAGCATATAGGGCCGAGGCGTGGGACTGGTTGGCTCATGATCTCACCAGTGCTACAGGGATTCCAAGGACTGGTGAGCAGGTCCGTCACCACCATGCGGACCTGAAGAGACGCAAGCAGGACCAACTGAACCTTTGGATCCAGGAGGCCTGGCAAGCACCCAACGCCCCTCTACTGAGTAAGTAACATTTAATTATGTATGTAAGAAATTAAACTAGCTGATATTATGGAGATGTGTATTCCAATATTACTTCATTTATATTACAGCTGCAGGTGTCCGTTCTGCGAACCGCAGAGCCTATGGCGATAGGCTGGTGCGGTTGCACCACCAGGCAGGTCAGTAATCCACTACCAGTAACTGTAAAGAAATATAAAGTATGACAGTCAGCAAAAGAGTGCAGTGTAGTCAGTAAGGAATAAAATCTGCAAGTAACAGTGTGAAAGTGTATGCAAGTATTGCTTGATTACAAAAGTGTTTTCAGCCTGTAAGTTTAACCAAAAAATGAAACTGTCTGACATATATTCTGAAATAAAAATACCCTACCTGTAAGAAAATAGTACACAACCTGCAGCAGGCTGAATAGTATAGCTGCAGAAGATGATGAAATCACGTGTGAAATATATCCCTGTGGAAATACTGAAACATGACAGAAGTGAGACTGCTAGAAAGGATTGTAATAACTACTGGTAAAACATGTCAATAAAGCCTAGAAGAACCATCCTGAATAGTAAAATGAAAGCAAGTGAGAGAGTGTGAGAAAGTGTCATGAATACAGCAATACAGTAGTAATAACCCCTGAATAAAGTATACTGCAGTCAAGACAGAATGAAATGCATGTGAGATTCAAAACCAAACAGCAAAATCTGTTCAAAGTGTTGCTGCATCTGGAATGTGTATCCCAAAATCTGGATATGTTGCTCTCAGTCTGCAATATGCAGATAGGATGATTGTCTGATATACCAAACATCCACACTTGTCTACAGCTATATAAAGCAAATGTAGCAGGATGATGTAGCTGAACAAAGCTAGATATGAATGTGTATGAAGAACCATAAAATGTATATTGATGTTGCAGTAACAGTCCTATCACCAAGTTGAAATAGTTATCATATAGGAAACTGTAGCTAGAACAGTAGTGTGTATATAACTGTAGCTATTAGAAATGTACAGCATATGTATTGTTATTCGAAGGTGTTAATATTACTTTCTTTACCCCACCCTATAACCAAATATAACCCATTCAACGTGAAAATGGTATGTGCAATCACAATTAACACCCCTGGACATTTGTCCTGTTGGGTCATATATATTTGCATGTCCGTTGATGCATCTGCCCTGTTCATACATCCACACCTGATGGCTTGTTGCCATCAATTAACCCTGCATGTTGTTGGACTGTGTATTTCTGTTCAAATTATGCATGTGATCTGTACGCTGTTCAATGGTGTGAATATCTAGGTGTTTGGTTAATGGGAATACTAATGCATGCTGTTACAACTAATTGTGAATGGTATTATATGTCACTAACCCAAACTGTCATGACATAATGCAAAACATAGGACGACAGGGAAGGCGGGTTCCAGCGGACCCACCTCTCCCACCTCAGCTGGCGAGTGCACCTGGCACTAGTGCTGAGTCCGGACCCTCCTCCGGTGGCCCTGTGCCACCTGCTGGTGGAAGCTCTGCAGGGGATGGGGCTTGCCCCCCCTCTGCAAGTGTGGCAGGAGGAGAACCACCACTCACCCTCCGTAGCATCCAGACTGTGGTGCGTAGGGAGATTCGGGACTTTGTTCTCAAGCTCCTTCGCCAGCTCGAGGCATGGGTGGTGCAACTAACGGGCATGCCTGTTGCCCCGCCTACACAGCCCCCAGCGCAGCCCCATCCTGGGCAGTGAAGGAACAGTGGCAACTGCCTATGGGTGGGGATATCAGTTCCACTGTTGCCATCTGTGGGCTCATGGGCTCTGGATATACAAACCTCCGTCCCCGTCAATTGCATAACCCCCCCACACGTGTCATACACCGCCCCTGTATGCGTCTTGTTTGTCTTGTCTGTTTACCTACCCAACCTACCTCCCCAGCTGTACCGACTTCCTTCACCTGACATACCACTCTCACCTGAAAAAAAAAAGGGCACTCTGTACCCACAAAAAAATTACGCCCCATACATAGCTGCCCATTCCGCACACATGTCTGCTGGACATGGAACCTATCAATTACAATTGGCTGTACAACAAGTATTATTGTTGTCCTGACACCTCTCTCAGGGGTGGAAGGTTTCAAATGTCACACCAAATTACATACATATGCACAGCTGTTGCTGATGAAGAAATGGGCAGCTATGGGCCTTACCTACATCCCTCCTGCACATCCCAAGCTTGTTTCCCTACTGTCTTACCCTCTTTGTGACCCCTTTTTCACCACTTTCCTGTCTCCCCATTTTCTTTTCTTTCAAAGAAAATAGCACGGGTGTGCACAAGAGTAAGCACGTTTAAGTGGTTGTAAGCGGGTGTGCGCGGAGCTAACTGCCAGTGTGCATGCGTGAGCTCCGCACAAACCAGCGCTAACCTGGTTACAACTGCTTAAAAGTTCCTTAGTCACTTTGATTAACAGATCCTGTACTCAGTTCAAAAGCAAAATAAAATCCCACTGTGAGTCCCGGACCCAGGACCTTGGAAACAGTAGTCTGCATGACTTACCACTAAGCCATGACTCTTATACAAGAGCCTTGTGCTAAAATAAATATATCATGTAATAGTAGGAATGAATGTAAAGGGAATATAGATGTGTAGTACACAAAGCATGCCATTTAGAATTACTATCAAAACTAGTGGATTTCAATAATAGTAGTGTGTGAACAGAAACAGCCATGCTAGTTGGAAGCTAGTAGGTAATAATGTCACTATAGTACCTTGCAAGCCACACACATACTCACAGCAGGATAAGCACTGCCCATACCCCACAACCTCTTACAGTAACACATCTGGACCAAGTAATAAAATATGTGGAGCAAAGGCCCAAAACCAGGGACACATTACAAATAATGTTACAACAAACGCAGACAGTTCAGAGAGTAACAGGGTCTGCACTTTGTGGGATGTTTGGAAGGGTATGCAGTCTGAAATTTGAATGTTTGTCACCATATTCTGACCTGAACCCAGAGTGATTTGCCAGAAAAAGGTGTGCATGAGATATTGACCAAAATATGAGGCAGAAATGTGCGCAACCTGCAAATATCTGTACACATGATGGGTCTGATACCACCATATTTGAATAGTTAAGAGCCTAGACATAGCAACAGTGAATGACTTACAGGGATGCCCCACAGACCCCATGTGAAATGTACAAACAGTAGGCAGAAAGGTGTAACACATGCAATGGTAACTATGGAGTCCTGAAAGTATTCATCACTTGCATGGCAGAAAAAGTGTAGTAATACATATGCTCATGCTAACCCACATTCACAACTGCAGCATACCAGA
Organism: Protopterus annectens; assembly: GCF_019279795.1. NCBI lineage: Eukaryota > Metazoa > Chordata > Ceratodontiformes > Protopteridae > Protopterus > Protopterus annectens. The sequence continues at coordinate 1,604,636,725 of NC_056728.1, forward strand.
CATTTTAATGGGTGTACCCCACTGATATGTACCATTCCATGAGGCTCATAACAGATGAACCTGAAAGTCTCTGGGGCCTGCTCAGCAGCATACTCAAATACCCTAATAGATGTCAAGGCCCACACCATGGCCAGACCACACTGCATGCTGTAACACCCTAGCAGATATAGCAAGCATTCCAAGGCGTGAATGTACATGGAAAATAGGAAAGCTACAGCAGCACACTACAGTCAGGACACCTAGCAGGCATACAAGTAGTGACTGTAAAGGGCAACAATTGAAGCCTTGGAACAAAGTGCAAGCAAAAGTGAAAGGAAAGCGCACACACACACACATTAACAGTAGTAGTAGTTGTAGGTGTCAGTGTAAATACACAGTTAGTACAGGAAACTGGAGAAATGAATGGAGGAATGTTAATCTACAACACACCTGGAAATATGAGAGAGATACCAACTTTTAAACTCACAGAACATTGTCCACTGCATAACAGCATGGTCCTTAAAATCTGAAAGGGCTACGCCTATCTCACATACCTTTTTATAACACTGTTCTGAAATCACAGTGAGAACTGCAATCAGTACACAACTGGCTGCATGCAATTAGCAAATGCTGGCTAACAATTGGTGCAGAGGCCATCACATGGGCATATGCAGATACCTACAAAAGTATGCGGTACTCCCAGTCCACACATGCAATACTTTCATTGCACCCTGAGAAGGACATGAGAGACAGACAGACAGAGAGAGAGAGACAGACAGAGACAGAGAAAATTTCAATTAAGCAGACACAAACAAATTGTTCAGCAACAGCCACCTGAAAGCTGACAAGTGGGAAGTGGAGCAGCAGGACAGAGAACCAGACGGCAACACAGGCAGCTGTGACAAACACAGGTAATGTAAAGTAATACTATAAAGGTCTACATACTGTGAACCCTCCATATGTGTCATTGGTCTGTATCCATATGTATATGAAGATGTGTAAAAGGCAGGGGACATACAGCAACTATCAGTGAAGGCTGTACATACATTTGTATGTGAGAGCATCTATGTGCACATATCAATTTTGGTTGATTGTAGGTTGTAGTGCCATGTACAAAATAGGTTTCACAGTTATGTATGTTTAGCAGTATGTTAGTGTGTGTATATACAGTATGGTAGACAAACATGTTGATATACCTGTCTAACATATGGATACGTATGTATGTCAACATATGTATGTGTATATATCTATCTATATATATATATATATATATATATATATATATATATATATATATATATATGATATGCATATATGTATACATACATAGAGAGAGAGATGTAGGAATACATAGACAGATGTAGATAGAATATTGTATGTAATGCACACATACAGATATAGATATATGTAGATACATATACATAGACAGCCTGATCTGACTATCTACAGGCATGACTGTATATGACGACCTTCAACACAGCCTGTTCCACCCCCTCTGTCACTCACACCCCCTCTGTGTCCCCTCCCCTCCACATCTATAGCAATATATGTACATCAATATATATATGTGTATATGTATACAGACATATATATATATATATATATATATATATATATATATATATATATATATAGAGAGAGAGAGAGAGAGAGATGTATATAAATTCTGAGTGAGGCACATGTGTACAGATGTATTGCAACAGGTGCCTGGTGACAAAGGCATGGAGTGAACACCAGTGTCAAAACCGGAGTACCATACCACATTCCAAATCACCTACACCAGTAACCACCAGATATGTGATTGGCTGCCCACCACTGCATGTGTCAGGGGTGAACAGGGTCATAAATGTGTACAATAGTGGCCCCAATGATATTCACAGTGGCACACTATCCCTGGAATACCTGCACATGGTATGTGTCAGCGGACATGGTGTGTCAGCTATGGACATGTAGGTCGATGTACCCCTCCACACCACATAATGGATGCCATGGTATGGACCTCACATGACAGCTACAGATATGGAGAAGGACACAGTGACATGTACAACACTGTGATAATGCACTCAAACACATTATAAATGCACAGTGACTGACAACACCACAGAGTACACATATACTACCCACATAGAGGTTACCACTCCCGGATTTACATATGTAAGTCACACCCATGACAGATGTCCAACAACCATAGTAACACCTCACACCATCCACAACCTAAATGTCTGCTGTGTGTCATCCGTGCCACTGCAATAGAGTGCACATGTGGAGGTAAAAGTTCCTACCCAAAGATAAGACATACCCTGCAATAAACCACACAGTGTTAAGAAGCAAGACTCCCCATGAGTACATGTCACACATACCCCTGCTGAATGTTAGTCAGATAGGTAATATGCCATATGAGTCACCCTGTGTAACTGTGTGACAGCAGCAGGTACCATCACACCACATGTGTCACAATGGTCAGGGTAGCAGAACAGTATGCTGCTGTAGTCCCAGGGGCAATAGCATATTGTATAGTATTGTATTGTAATGTAATGTATTGTGTTGTATTGTATTGGTATGTTGAGGTGCCTCCTTCGTGGAGTGGAACCACTGCTGCTGTGCGCCAGTGTACAGGTTCATATCCTGTAGTCAGGCTAGTGTTATATAGCACTTCTATATGTGTGCTTAGCTCCTGTCAGAGTTTATGTAGCATGCAACTGGGGATACCATCAGGTCCCATTCATGTTGTGTATTCTGCTGTCCTGAGGGTGGCTCTCACCTGGACATCTGTGATGACAGGGAGGTTACAGTCAGCTGGGATAACTATGTCTTATTTTGTGGGAGAGGGCGGGGTGACACCTGCACTGAACCTGTCTGCCACAATGTTGTCAATATCTGTGGTGTCAGTGAAATATGTGTTGTTGTGTACTAACTATGGGCATAGAGGAAGGATCCTGACCAGGTTGCTAACATAACTGAAGAAGGCCTTCTGGTTATCTGTAGTGTCCCTCTTGATTTCCCTCTCAAAGTTGCCAATGGATGTTTGTATGATGGAAAATAGATCCTTACTAGTGCTGCTCAGACATGCCCTCCCTTTATGGAATTATGCTCTGTCTTGCAGTAGCTTCCATCTTCTGTAATACAAGCTGTCTATGGCTGGGGTCCACCAGACAGGATGCTGTCCCTTTGTGGAGAGTGTCTTGGTCATATATGGGATTGCATGATCCATGCATTCTCGGAGATGTCTGTAGAAAGCAATTGTGTAGGGGTCAGCATTGTGGGTTGTATCTGCCACTGGCCCAGTGGTCTGAAAGGATACCATGTCACTGTTACAAAGTGTAAAGTTTGCATCTGTAATGTTATGCACTATAGTTGTTTGTGCTGGTGGTGGAGGTGGGATATGTATATCCAGGGCAATCAGTGTGTGGTCGGCTCACAGTAGTTGATGATGTAGGCCATACAGTACCTAGATACAAACCCCCAGAGTGAGGAGGTGCTCTTGACCTGAATCAGTGTTCTGACTGCTGGGGTTTGGTAGTATGTCGTATGGAGTGTGCCAGGTACTGTTGCACAGTTTCTGGCTGAGCACTGATACCTGGCCATTTACATGTGTATCCACCAATAGACAGACAGATGCTATATATGGGAGATGAGTTGTATCATAACAGTCGAGTAGCATGTGTAGTATGTTTGCCAAATTCTGCTGAAATATATTGCTGATATCAGGTTATTTTCTTTCTCAAGTACATGGCCCACCCGCTGAATCCCACCTACTCCACAGCTGAGGATGAGGAGATACACCAGAGCCTGGTGCAGGATTATGCAATACTCTTTTCCCACACCAGCCAAAATCAGCAGGAGAGGGCTGCACTGTGGCAAGACCTTGTCTGTCGGGTAAATGACATAGGCACGCATAATAGGACATATGAGCAGGTACGACATCACTGCAGTGATTTAATCAGACATGTCCATCAGCGTGCGTCAGATATCCACAGGCAACAGGTCGCCACAGGTGGTGGGGTGGCTACACATCCCTCACTCACCAGACTGGAGGGACTACTCATGAGTGTAGTGGCTCCAGTCCGCCAGCAACAACAACAGCAGCAGACATGCATTATGATGGAGGCTGGAGCCACACAGCAGCAAGACAGTGAACGTGCAGGTAATATGCCATATGTATAGTTGACTGTTGTGTACACTGGTAGTTAATGCATGTGTTAGGTGTGTCCTTGGTTTGTAGCTGTCAACATAGTATTTAATGTGCAAGTGTGATATCCTCAATATTAGCAGCTGACCTGTGAAAGGCGACTGTTGTACTACTGACCTGTATCATACTCAGTAACAATGGCACAGTTGTGCCCACTGACATTAGTTTCTTCATGTCTGCAGGACCCTCTGGTATAACAGCAATGCAGCCTATCCATGCTGGTGAGTGTGTATTAACAATTCCTGTAATAGTGTTGATAGTAATAGTACTATTTGGCTCACTTAGTAGTGCTCTTTGTATGCATGTAGGTGTGTCTGTGTCTGTGTGTTGATATCATGCATACTGAGTACTGTACAATTGTGTGAAGCTGTGTGCATGTGTGCATGTGTGCACCTGTGCATGTGTGCATGTGTGCACCTGTGCATGTGTGCATGTGTGCATGTGTGCACCTGTGCATGTGTGCATGTGTGCACCTGTGCATGTGTGCATGTGTGCATGTGTGCATGTGTGCATGTGTGCATGTGTGCACCTGTGCACCTGTGCATGTGTGCATGTGTACATGTGTGCAGCTGTGCATGTGTGCATGTGTGCACCTGTGCATGGGTGCATGTGTGCATGTGTGCACCTGTGCACTTGTGCATGTGTGCATGTGTGCATGTGTGCATGTGTGCACCTGTGCACCTGTGCATGTGTGCATGTGTGCACCTGTGCATGTGTGCATGTGTGCATCACTGGTAATGTGTAGACATTGTAAACTGTGTGTCCTGTTTCCCTCGCACAGGTTCTGTTCCTGCTCTGGTGCCATGTAGCAGGGAACCTGAATCAGGTGCCGTGGGTACTGATAATGATGACATCTGTGTAATGGCACAGGAAAGTATGCCAGGGTCTGCCATTGGTCAGCCGATTGACAGTACACAGCTGTCGACCCCATCAATGCGCACAGTTATCCTGACAATACACCCTTTGTCACCAATGTCCCTAGGTGATGGACATCATACAGTGGGCATTGACCAGGGTAATGTGGCATCTGTGGCACATGCCTCCCCACACAGCAGCCATGGGCATGGCCCAGAGATGGTACCACACAGACAGATGTCCAGGGGTTCTCGTGGGAGCATCCATGGGCGTACTGCCCCTGTCAGACGTGCCCACAGAGCTCTTACAACCTCAGCTATGTTTCGGGCTGTCATGCAGGCACAGTCAAGTATGGAACGGTACACCAGACAGGGTCTGAGGGAGCTGACAGCATGTCGCACAGCCATGACTGACTGTATGCGTGACATTGCGGCTGCCATCCGTGATTTCACCGATGTCATAGACAGACGTTGTGGGGACATATTAGACCAGTTCCACAACTACATGTCCATGAACCAGGGCGATGGTGGGCGGTTGAGGCATTGACATGGCCGTATGCCAGCAACAGCAGCAGCTGGCAGTCGTCGTGGACGACAACAGGACCGCAGCCGTCCACGTTGTGCCAGCAGCAGTCCCAGCAATGCTGGGTCTGTGCTGTCATCAGACCGCCCCAGGAGACCACGTGCACGTGGCTCTGGCCGGGCCCGACAGGGATCTGTGTCCAGTCAATGAACACCTGCTTCTGATGACAGTACCCAGTCTGGGTTGCTACTGGATAACGTCCGTAGCACCCCTGCAAGGCACAGGTACCGTGTCAGTGGCCAGAGACACTGATCTGTATGACCTGGCAGGTACAGTCTGTGGCTGTCCACAAACACCAGTATATGGCAGCCATGAGGTGGAACTGTGTGCATCCATACACACATGTGAATTGACAACACCTAGGGCTACCGCATGCACACACACTGCATCAACATTGCCCCACCTTCTACTGCTGTCCCTCACCAACACACATACACATACATGTCAATTGGTGGTATCGGTGGCTGACTCAGGCATACCAAGTTCACACCCTGTGCATATGATGAAACTGTGCCACCTCCTGCAATCTGTAACAACTGTGCGGGTACAGGTTAACATGTTGCTGATGCACAGGGTGACCACATAGATGTGTAGTAATAGTATCATGCTGTTAACAGTACTGTGTGCTGAATTAATTGTGGGTATATCACAGCATGCCTGATGCAGTAAGTGTGTGATTGTCATGTCCTGTTGTCTACACCCATGGTAAGTACCATAGAGTATCATCTGCACATGTTGGCATACTGGTGGTAATGATGTCAACAGAAGGCTACATACATAGGTAGCACAGAGGATAAGGTAATGAATGTAGTAATACGCAATGATGGACATGTAAATTGCAAGTGGCATGTTGCCCACACTGGACTCTGCAATGCAGATGTCTGAGGATGTTGATATGTGTGCAGGACTACACGACTGGTACAGGACACACAGGAGCACCCTAGCACTGCATGCTCACATCTCATACCATGCTAGACAGCCCCAACACACAAAACTAACTGTCACAGGAGGGAGAGTCCTCATATATGTCAGGGATACTGTGGTGGCAGGCCAGGTAGCATACATCCTACTAAGTATGGAACCACTGAGTGAAGGCTCAGTGTCTGTTATTTGACATGTGTATTACTGCAGGTATGAGCACATGGGTTTCCATCCAGTTATTGTACATCCTGACAGTACATGGTCTGTACACTTGTGTGCACTGAGACTGGACCCTAGCCATCTGACCCATGTATTTCCATGTACATGTGCATAGTGCCTGCATATTTGCAGTGTTACCTACTGGAACTGGTACAGCTTGTTTGTTGTACAGTGAACTACATGCAGCCCTGTTTACTGTAGCTTTGTTTGCATGCATGTTTGCTTGCAATTACCCTGGAATACTGATCACACCTGCAATGCATGGTTATAGAGCTTCTGTGGACTCCTAGTGCCATCTGCATAGCTTACTATATGTATGTCCATGTCCCACTTGACAGGATGTCACTGTTTGTCCTGTTCACATGTACAATGCCTGTGACACAGTGCATGTGACTTACCTGGCATGTGTCCACGTGAGCAGTCATACATGCTACTGCTAACTAATCACAGGCACTACACCTTCACATATTCATCTTCTGTTGAACTACCTGCTTCACTAGGGACGGCCTGCACCTGTCACACCTGGACTTTCAGATATTGGCAAAGGCTCTTGCTACCCCCATAGTGCCTATGTTAGGCAAGGCTCAAATGACAAGCCCACCTTCATAGGTATCACAAGGGATAAGAAACTAAGAGTAATGCTACCCAACGCCAGAAGTCTAAACCTCCAGATGCATGCACCCAAAACACTCCTTGGCATGGAGAACATCGATATCTGTGCAGTAACAGATGCCTGGTTCAGGGCTACTGAGAGCACACCAGCACTACCAGGTTTAACCTGGTTGATTTCTTTGAAACAGTCACCAAGGCCATTGACGAGGGGAAGGTGGTTCACATAGCCTACCTGGACCTCGCAAAAGCCTTCACAACAATGCCCCACTTGGGCATTCTAGAGAAGCTCACCAGCTTAAATATAAGCCCCTATGTCACTAGATGGATTGCACAGTGGCTCAAGGACAGAACCCACATGGTTAGAATTGCTGGAGCCATGCCAGACTCCAAACCAGTTACGAGTTGTGTCCCACAAGGCTCAGTCCTGGGATCTCTCTTGTTTGGTATATATTTATTGGAGGTACAGGCCAACATGGACGGACTGCGGCTGACCAAATATGCAGATGACTGCGAACTGGCCACCATAATCGACTCTCCAGCCGACACAAGCATCTTCCAAAGGGGCATCATAGAAACAGACAACTTGTGCTAGAGCCATGGCCTTCAGCTGAACAGTGTTTAGAAAGGGGAATGTGCATCCTGTAGTCTGTTCACCTAGTTGTCAAAAGGGACATTCTCCTCACACACACACTAACCCCCCCTCAGCCAAAAACATACACTTGCCAATTGCAGGATTCTAACCCCTATTTGACTATGTTATGATACTTGAAATGGACATATTAGCAGAGTGTGCTATTCACATTACTGGGAGGTTTACCTTCTCTTGCTGTACTTATAGGGTGCTGACATCATCAGTGTTTAGAAAGGGAAATGTGCATCCTGTAGTCTGTTCTCCTAGTTGCCAAAAGGGACATTGCTTTCACACACACTAACCCCCCTCAGACAAACATACACACTTGCCATTTGCAGGATTCAAACCCCTGCCTAACTATGTTATGACACTTTAGATGAACGCATTAGCAGAGCACACTATTCGCTTTACTGGGAGGTTTCCCTTCTCCTGCTGTTCTTATAGAGTGCTGACATCATCAGTGTTTAGAAAGGGCAATATGCATCCTGTAGTCTGTTCTCCTAGTTGCCAAAAGGGACATTTCTCTCACACACACTAACCCTCTCAGGCAAACACACACACTTGCAGGATTCAAACCCCTACCTAACTATGTTATGACATTTGAGAGGGACGCATTAGCGGAGCGCACTATTCACATGACTGGGAGGTTTCCCTTCTCCTGCTATACTTATAGAGTGCTGACATCATCAGTGTTTAGAAAGGGGAAATGTGCATCCTGTAGTCTGTTCACCTAGTTGCCAAAAGGGACATTGTCCTCACACACACTAATCCCCCTCAGCCAAAAACACACACTTGCCATTTGCAGGATTCCAACCCCTATCTGATTATGTTTTGATACACGAGACGGACACATTCGCAGAGTGTGTTATTCACATTACTGGGAGGTTTCCCTTCTCTTGCTGTACTTATAGGGTTCTGACATCATCAGTGTTTAGAAAGGGAAATGTGCATCCTGTAGTCTGTTCACCTAGGTGCCAAAAGGGACATTGTCCTCACACACACTAACCCCCCTCAGCCAAAAACACACCCTCGCCATTTGCAGGATTCCAACCCCTATCTGACTATGTTATGACACTCGAGACTGACACATTAGCAGAGTGTGCTATTCGCATTACTTGGAGGTTTCCCTTCTCTTGCTGTACTTATAGGGTGCTGACATCATCAGTGTTTAGAAAGGGAAATGTGCATCCTGTAGTCTGTTCACCTAGTTGCCAAAAGGGACATTGTCCTCTCACACACTAACCCCCCTCAGCCAAAAACACACACTTGCCATTTGCAGGATTTCAACCCCTATCTGACTATGTGCTATTCGTATTAGTGGGAGGTTTTTCCTTCTCTTGCTGTACTTATAGGGTGCTGACATCATCAGTGTTTAGAAAGGGAAATGTGCATCCTGTTGTCTGTTCTCCTAGTTGCCAAAAGGGGCATTTTCTTCACGCACTAACCCCCCTCACACAAATGCACACACTTGCCATGTGGAGGATTCAAACCCCTACCTAACTATATTATGACACTTAAGATGGACGCATTAGCGGAGGGTGCTATTTACATTACTGGGAAGTTTCCTTTCTCCTGCTATACTTATAGAGTGCTGACATCATCAGTGTTTAGAAAGGGAAATGTGCATCCTGTAGTCTGTTCACCTAGTTGCCAAAAGGGACATTGTCCTCCCACACACTGACCCCCCTCAGCCAAAAACACACACTTGCCATTTGAAAATTCCAACCCCTATCTGACTATGTTATGACACTCAAGATGGACACATTAGCAGAGTGTGCTATTCACATTACTTGGAGGTTTTCCTTCTCTTGCTGTACTTATAGGGTGCTGACATCATCAGTGTTTAGAAAGGGAAATGTGCAACCTGTAGTCTGTTCACCTAGTTGCCAAAAGGGACATTGTCCTCACACACACTAACCCCCCTCAGGCAAGAGCACACACTTGTTATCTGCAGGATTCAAACCCCTACCTAGCTATGTTATGACACTTGAGAGGGATGCATTAGCAGAGTGCGCTATTCGGATTACTGGGAGGTCTCTCTTCTCCTGCTGTACTTATAGAGTGCTGACAGTGTTTAGAAAGGGGAATGTGCATCCTGTAGTGTGTTTTCCCACTTGCCGAAAGGGACATGTTTCTCCCACAGACTTACACACACACCAACCCCACTCATACACACACACACATGGAGCATTTGCAGGATTCAAACCCCTACCTAACTATGTTATGACACTTATGACAGACGCATTAGCGGAGCGCGCAATTCGCATTACTGGGAAGCTTCTTTTCTCCTGCTGTACTTATAGGGTGCTGACATCATTGGTGTTTAGAAAGGGGAATGTGCATCCTGTGGGGAGGCAGACACCAAGCACAATCTGGCTAAGCTGTCATTCCCTAGGGCAAACAGCCTAGTGTTGACCTCTACACCCATATGTTTAATTGTCAAATGCACATTATTTGTTGCTGATAGACTGTTTGCACATCTTTATTGCCATAGCATTCCCTGTTTGTATGAACAACTTGTGCATCTGTGGAAGATGTTTGCATATGGGAGGGATCCACTATATCACGTATGTCTCTGTAGTCATTTAACTGTGTGCACTGGGCAGATTGCAGTAATGTGGTTGGTTCCTGGAATAACACGTAAAAATACCAGATATGTGTGTCCAACTGCTAAACTGAGATTTGGCCTAAGTGTGTGAGCATGCCCAGTTCAGCCTTCCCATGGCATGTTGTCTGACATGTCTCATTTATCAAAGTGTGTGAGCATGCCCAGTGTGAGCATTCCATATGTTGGACTCTGCAGCCCACCACATTTGTGGATGAGTGTGAAATTCAACAAATATCACCCGTTTATGGTTGTGTGTTGTGTGTCATTTTGTGTAGTTACTGTACAACTGCTTTGTGTGTGAACACAACAGGATTATACTGTGCCTGCAGTGTTTGCATGGGATACTTTGCATACAGTTGTCAACATCCTTTCACACTGACCTAACACTGTAGTACTGTATAGTGTACTGGTAGTACTTTGACTGTGGTGGACAGTATCCTGGGCTTTAGTGCTATCACTGCTTTACATTTCGATAGTGAGCACAACAGCCTGGTTAGAGGCCAGTTGTGTACATCTGGCCATGTTGCATTCTGTTCAGATATGAACTACTTAAACCAGACTTGTCCAACATTGGTAGTGTATTCCACAACATAGGTGTACATTTGCAAACACTAGCGATGTGCCCTAGTCCATGTCTAATGCTAGTTGGAGAGTGTGTTTGTCCTTCAACACACATTGTAAGTGGAGTTTGCCATGACATATGTCATGGTTAGTATACTGTGCCTCTGTCTACCTGTGACATGACAGTGATACCCAGGATAAAGCTACCATCTCCCATCCATTCATCAAGATTCCTATTGAGGAAGATTGATAAGTGACTCTATGGGTAGCCTGTACTGGGAGTTCACTCATGGGTGGGGTGGCTTCTGTGTTATGGATCATGCAGTACAGCTTGTCCTATGTAAGTCAGTGCTGGGGTTCAGGTCTTTCATGTGCATAGCTCACTGCCATTCAGATTGTACAAGGTGCAGCATGTTTATTGATATCAGCAACACAGGCAACACATGGCATCTGTGCAAGCTCTTTGATACTCCTGGTGAGGTACTGTTGGGGACTTTACGGTTGATGGAGGTGTCTGCTGAGGTACATCCCACCGGGACTATTGTAGTCAATTGTACCGCTGATGAAGGATGACTGCAGAGCCACAATGACCTCCCCTTATCTAGATCTGACAACCTTCATGATTAGGTGGGTATATGGCATGTTTCTGTAAACACTACAGCACATGTTTGTGTAATGCAGGATATCTATCACCTTGTATCCCCAGGTCTCTCATTACATGTTAACTATATAATGGGTTAACACCTATGTGGTAATTGGTGGGCACTTACTGTATATCCACGGGGGTTGGCTATACACTTTTCTGCAATTAGCTTGCTGACATGGCTATGGCACCAGTTGTCTGTTTCTATGTGGCCCTTTTGTGGGATGCTTGTGTCAGCTGGTGGAGCATATGTGGTGAGCAGTTTGTAGTCCTCTGCAAACATGTTCAGACACAGTCCTTCCATGTTTGCCTGTACCTATGGGACATATATACCAGACGAGGGGGATCCCAGGACCAAGCCTTGTGGGATGCCAGTTATATCTGGTTTGTAGTCTGACATGGCTGCAGCATGTCTGATCATGTCTGTTCTGTCCTTGGTCTGGTTTGCAACCCCTCTACTGACATAGGGGTTTATATTTAAGCTGGTGAGCTTATCTATAATGAACACGTAGGGTATTGAATAGAAGCCTTTGCAAGGTCCAGCTACGCTGTGTGGACCACATTGCCCTCATCAGTGACCTTAATGACTGTTTCAATTGAGTCAAACATGTTTAGGGGCAGGATCTGCACTTAAGAAAGCCACACAGGGTAGGGTCCGGTGTCAGTAGGTCCCCAATATCTTTATGTCTGTGGTACATGCTGATCCTTTCCATAGCTGTGCAGACCGAGCTTCTCAGGATTCTGGGGTAGTAGTTTTCAGTATCCATTCAGGCAACACCTTTGCTGACAAGGACCACTGTTGTTGTACACTGCTCTTTGGGTACATATTCTGTGGTAAGGCTGACACTGAGCAGTAGTGTGATTTGGCATTCCATTCATCTTGGAGTCCATGTTGCACTAAGCCCAGGACACCATCTCATACCATTGCTGCTGTGTGTTTTGCTTTGTAGATGCTGGCTGTTACCTCAGCATCTGCAATGTCAGGGGGCCAGCAGTCTGCTGGGATAGATATTCTGCATTCGGGGGGGGGGGTTGCACTGCACCTGTCAGGATGTATGTTGGCAATATGTGTGTGTGTTTGTGATATTTGTGTGATTCAGAGCATATCTGTGAATTCCCAACATGGTTCCTACCATCAGTTGTGAAAGCCTTGGGATTATCCTTAGTGTCCTGTACAATTTCTATCTTCATAGGTTCATAGGTTCATACTAGGCTATCCACCCTAGGGCATTTGTTAGCCTAGCCAGAGTGTGTGTGGCTTTTGCCACCCCTTGCTATGTGAATATTATGGCCATTTATGATTTGCTTTGCTGTGCCTCTGTCTGGACATGACACAGTGAAGACCCCCAGTGTAACTCTACAATCATCCATCCACTTGGCAAGATTCCTGTTGAAGAGTGTCAGTGAGGGGCTCTGCCTAACATGGAGTGGGATTCTGGTCCAGGGTGTGGGGATCCTCTGGATTATGTATCTGTCCCACTAGCACATCCTATTTCATTATTTGTTGAGGTTGACATCTCTCACTCTCACAGCTCCGATGGCTTTGAGTTTTCTGGGGTGGAGCATGTCCATTACTCCTGTGTTGGGCATGGCCTTCTACAACAGGCATGCAATGCCTCTGTGTAGGCAGTATGTGACTGCATTCAGCTGGGGTGTCTACAGCCAGGCAGCATATGACATATATTTGAGACCCTTTATCCTCTTGGTGAGGTACCTTTGAGGTCTTTCTAACTGCTGCAGGTGTCAGGTAAGGTACATCCCATATGAGGCATTGTACTAGATTATGGGTGTGATAAGAGAACAGTATATGGGCACAATGACCTCTGTTGATGTAGATGTGAATCCTTTCCAGATACGGTGTCAAATGTAGAGAGTCTTCCTAGCCACATTGGCAATGTGGGTGTCACATAACAGGTTACTGTCCACTTGTGTCCCTAGGTCCCTGGTTACTCCTTCCATACATAATGGTTTACCACCTATGTGGTAATTTGTGGTACCTTGTTTGGTATTTGGTGGGACATTCATACTGTCCAGTGTCTTCAGGACGGCTGGGTGGGGTTCCTGTGTGTGAGAGTGTGGTCTGTAGCATGCTACAGACTGTACAGCAGTCTTGCCTACAGTTAGTTGCACATGGGTGGACTCCAATGCCTTGTGCATTGTCACTTACCTGGACGTATGGGTGCCTGTGCTGAATATGGATACTCACCCTCCTTTTATGTTTTGTTCCAGGTTTTGGGGCCATGACACATGATATGTGGTATAACCTGGTAGTGCTAGTGTGCTGTCAGGAGGCTTGCAGCAGGTTTCTGTCACTGCACAGACATCGATGTTCTCCATACCGGGGATGGCCTTGGGAGCATGCATATTGGGGTTTACACATCTGGCATTGGTCAGCATTACCCTTATGTTTCTTTCCACTTATGTTTTCTAGGGTGGTGGGTCAGTCTTTTCGGCCTTGCCTACAAAAGGATCTATGGAGGTGGCAAAGGCCTTATCCAATATCCAGATGCCCAGGGGTAACAGGTGCAAGCCATCCCAAGAACAGCTGCGTGGCTTGTCAAGCATGACATCCCAAGCAGACAGACATTGGATCCCCTTGGAATGACACCAGTAAGTGTGCCACTTGCTATGACTGATCATTCCGTGTTTGTACTGTGGCATTATTCTTCATAAGGGTAGGATGCTGCAAACGGTGAGTGTCATACCGGCCTGGACTACATAATCATAGAGCTCATCCATGTCTCTTTTCATGTAGTCTAGGGAGGTACATCTCAGGTCATTCACACCAGCATGGACTATGACTGCATCATATTTCTACTTGCTTTGGAGTGACCTGCATACTTCTGTTATGTGGCGTATTGTGGCAGCCTACAGGCAGCTTACTGTACCCTTTCCCTTGTTCAGTCTGGTGTGCGGGACAGCAGTGTGTCTGACTATGGAGTCACCTATTACAACTGTATCAGGCATGTTGTTTCTCCTTCTGGCCTGTGACTGTTTGGCACACCAGCTTTGTGTACTATGTGTTGCATGTGCTATGTTTGGAGGTTGTTTGATTGGGTGTCTGCTTTAGAGACCTCTGTTGGTGTGCTGTGTTTGTGATTTGTGCCTCCGGGAATGTTTTTCTGTGTTTATGTGTTTGGTTTGCAGTTGTGATAGGTCTATGTGGGATTGTGTTTGTGGTGTGTGTGGTTACCTTCTCCTCCTGACTAGTTTTGGGAGTACTGAGTTGAGGGAGCTCAGCCTCCAGTTTGGATAGATGGTTGCATCTCTCACATATATTTGTATTTCTTGGGTGGAGTTGGGGGTTGTCTGTGTACTTGGGGCAGATGTAACATTGTCTCAGGATTCACAGATTCAACTTGTTGTGGCTGGCCTTAGTGGATTGTATGTGTGGACAGATTTTATTGCCATACTACTGATCAGTGATTGCTTCTTTGTTTATGTTTGCTCTATCATGTAGTAGCTTCCTCATTCTCTTGCATGGTTTGGTTATGGCTGGTGTCCACCATGCCAGATGCCTGCTTGTATGGCATTGTGTCTTGTTTTAATTTAGGATTGCATAATCCAAGCATTCCTGGCAGTGTTCATGGAATGGCTGTATTACAGGTTCTGAGGTGTGGCCCATATTTTGCACCTGCACAGGACCTTTAATGGATATCACATCAGTTTGCAGGAGTGCAAATATTGCTTTACACATGTTTTCCACTGTGGTTTTCTGGCCAGGGACTGTGGTCAGGATTTGTATATCCAGTGTGATTACTCTATGGTCTGGTTTTACCAGTGAGCAATACACTTCTCATCTTGCCCTCCAGTACCCATGTTGCTGATTATCACATCCAGTATGCTTACCCCTCTTGTGGGAGTGGTACGTTGTTCCTGGGCCTTTTGGTTTATGGATTCTATGAACTTTTGTCCTACACTGTTGGAGCTAGTATAATGCTCCCAGTCTATGTCTGGGTATTTTCAGTCACCCAATATAATGTGGTTTGGAGGACTTGATATATTCATGTATTCCAGCATAGGCCAGGTGCAGTTCCTGGTGTTGGGACAGTAGTCTGTAGCAGGCTATAAACTGGGGGCAGTTTTAGCCACTGTTACTTGACCATGGCTAGTCCATGCTGCTTTTTATTGTGGTACCAACATGGGGGTGTGGTTATCCTTGACAATTCTTGCTAGTCACCCTCCTTTTGTAGCTTGTTCCATGTTTTGAGGCTGTACAGCACAGTATGAGGTGTAACCTGGTAGTGTTAGGGTGCTGTTGTGAGCCTTGACTCAGTTTTCTGTTACAGCGCAGATATCAACATTCTCCATACTGGGTGAGTTTAGACTGCATGCATCTTGCTATTTTGACTTATCCCTTATCTTATTCTTATCCCTTCTGATACCTATGGAGATAGGTTTGTGTTTTGAGCCTTACCTATTCAGGGCACACTGTGGGTAACAACAGCCTTTGCCAGTATCCATACGGCCTGCACTGATAGGTGCATGCCAGTCCTAGCAGGTGGAGCATCATGTCATGCTCAGCATGTCATCCCAGACTGGCACACATTGGATTCCCTTTGACTAACTGTGATACTTCAGTCAATTATTGCACTTGATCATCTCATTGTCATGTTGTGGCATGATGCTTGATGAGGGTAGGATGTTAGTCAGGGTCCTCAGGTGTGCATATAGTACATGGTGTTACATTACTTAACACATAGCATTCATGCCTCAGGTGGTGCTGCAGGGCTGCCTCTGTCGGATGCGCATATTACACTTCCCTGTACATGTTTGAGAGCAGGTTGTATCATGTTAGGCATCCCTGTTACTATATGAGTGAGTCAGAGAGGGGTATCATTCCTAGGGTTCCTACTGAGCCAGTGTATGTGCTATGCATTGCCTCTTTGCCAAGGCCAGGGCATACTGGGCACGCCTCCTTCTGCCTACTGGGGCAGGCTCAGGTTGTTCCTCTGAGTCACGCTCTGCCTGTGATGGCCTTGGCAATGGTGGGGGGCTGTTTGGCCCGGCCCTATGCTGGTCCTGCTGCAGCTGTTTTCGCAAGATCATATTATGTAGCATAGCACATACCATGACAATTTGGGTACATGTAGTTGGTGTGTACTGCAAGGCTCCACCAGATGTGTCCAGACACCGGAACGGTAACTTGATCAGCCCAAACACACGCTCTATTACATTACGTGTTTGTGCGTGTGCCTCATTATGGCGTTCCTGTTCAGGTGTGTGTGCGTTTCTGATGGGTGTCATCAGCCACGGCTCCAGTGCATAACCTGCATCCCCCACTAGGTGTCCGTGCGGGATGTCCCCATTGGCAAATGTCTGGTACAGCTGCGTCAAATGCCAGATGTGGGAATCATGGTAGCTCCCAGGACAGCCAGCACACACATTCATTATTATGCCCTGGGCATCACACACGACCTGGCAGTTGATGGAGGGGAAGCCCTTGTGGTTGATGTATGCCCTACCCCGCTCACTGGCTGGTGCTTTGATGCGTATGTGCGTGCAGTCTATTGCACCCACTACCTCAGGGTATTCCGCTATGTGCTGGAAGAGACGCATATTGCTGGCCAATACCTCACGGGCATTTGGGAAATATACATGATCACCGACATGTGCTGACATGGCATCCAGGAACTGGTGCAGAACCCTGGAGGATGATGCCTGTGATATCCCCATCATATCACCAGTTGGTCTCTGGAAGGTACCTGTTGCTAGTATTCTTAGGCCAACACATACCTTGGTTTCCACTGGGATGGGTTCCCCTCTGTTGGTTCTGTGTGTGAGGCATGGCCTGCACAGCTCCACTATTTGCTGCAGGAGGTCTCCGTCCACTCTATAGCGCTCTACTATCTCCAGCTCATGTAACCCATGGTAGGTGACCCTGGGCCTGTACAGTCTTCTCTGTCTCCTCACTGTGGGTTGTCTGGCACCATCTGCATTGTCACCACCCTCAGCAAGTCACCTATGTCTCATTATGACAGCTATGGCAGCCCCTATCATTTCTGCTCTGAGTTCAGCTTTTTCAGTTTTCACTTCTGATAACTTAACTCCTGTCTTGCAGTGTCTCTTGAGAGAAACATCCTGCACTGCTGTTTGCAGAGTTTTAAGTGCTGGGCTGGGCTACTATTCTGCCTGTGTAATTGCCTGCATCTAATTGTTTTCACCTGCTAGCTCCAGCAGTATTCCCTGCTAGCTTCCTACTAAATCTGTTGCTTCCTTTTTCCTTTCTGTTTCCTCAGGGAGGAGCCGTGTGCAAACCAGCAGAAACACGCTCACAGTGGCTTACACGCGTGCACACATGCTTACATGGTTCAGAATCTGCTTATTCGGATTAAAACGCGTGCACGCCCATGCAAACAGTGTTAAACATCTCCCAACATGCTCCCACATGCTCAGTCTGCCTTACACGCGCGCACACTGCCTTACTCGCGCTTCATGGCACGCACATGTGCGCATACACACCCAGCAAGAAACTTTGGTGTAGGCAACAGTGTACACCTTCCATTTCTTGACTTTCTCATGCTTATCTAGTGGCACACCTCTTTCCATGATATCTGTCTGACATCTGCATTTAACTCTGACCTCCAATGAACTGCATTTCTTTCTACCATTCCCCCCTGTTATGTCACCTATCTCCTACTCTGTTCCTCCCCCTTCTGTAACTCTTACCCTACTCAGACTGTGCTCATTTGCTATGTGACAGTGGAATTCAGTATCCTAACACTCATTTGCATCAGATTGCCTACTAATGCTTAGTTACATCTCTTAGACTCGGCTTCCCCCCTTAGCAACCACTACACGGTGGCCATGTTGGTTTTGGTCTGCTGGTCCCTGCATTGATATTCCATGTATTGCATAAAACCCACATTTGTGGGTTTATAACCTTCGTTTTTATGTTTTATACAGTGCAGCCCATTTGCGCGGGGCTGCGCTGGGTTTAAACATCGGCAATCGCCGAAAAAAAAATTATATTTTTAATATATTTGCATCAGGTTACTTTGCCAATGGCCACATATTTGGCCATTGGCATGCTGCCTGACACATATGCACCCTTTATTTGGAGCTGACATGTCTCCATTGCAGTTTTTGCAGAAACGTACTCAGTTGTCATCTGAGTACATTTCTGCAGCTAAAACAGCTCTTACACGGGCTGTTCTAGGCTTCCTGGATCGCTAATCATCCTCATTTGCATGCTATTCAGCTGCAAGTGAGGTGATTAGCTTATCCACGCCCACTCCATGTAAGAGCCATTTTAGCTTGTCTCTTACACGGACTTTGGGCTGTTCCTGGATCGCGAAGGCTGCATGGAGTCTTACACTACTCTTAGACTCCGTGCAAGCCTTCGTGAATCCGGCCCATACACTTATTATCATGTGGAAACTTATATCCAGGCAACAAAAATGTTCCCACAATGTATATCTATGTTGTGTAGTTTTTCAAGATATGAACATTTTTGTGAAAGTTTAGAAAATGTAATTTGGAGTTTTTGTGCATTATAATATATTGCAGTATTTATGGAAATAACTGACTATTATCATTGTAAGCAATACTTCTTGCTGATAGAATTGCTATTTGTACAGTTTTAATAGCTTTTATGGGTCTGAATTCAGTAAAGCTGACGGATTTTGGCACATTATGGTGATATCAGTGCTGAATTTGCAGATAACAATGTAATATGTAAATGTACCACAAGGAACTCAGAAAACCTTGTGCACAAGGAAGTATCCCAGTAGCAAAGGCACAATAAACTTAAGTAATGAGAAATCATTGTCAAAACGGATTGTACATTAGCAAAGTTACAGAAAGATTATCACAACTCAAGCATCCTGATAGTCTTATGTATATATCTATAATAGAATCTGTCCAGTAAGGTTAAAGACAACTACAGAATCTAACTGACTCTATTATTATTAAAAAATGCCAACTCTCCCAGTCTAAGGTGCATGGCATTTTTAATACATATTTTCAGAAATCTGTTCAGAAATATTACAGACAGCTATGGATATTTTTGCAATTTGTTTACTAACAAATAAGCATTTTTAGGCTCCATGTCCATTGTAATACATGCCTTCATCAATATGTGCAGTAAGCCCAGAGACAACTACAAGTATCTCTGTAAGTCAAGTACTAAGAAAATATGCTTGCCTGCACTTTGGATTCCAATTGAATCCATAAGATGTCTAATGAAAAATGAATAAAGGTGATGGACAATTGTGGCCACATCACTACAGCTAATATCAGCTATCAATGGGTTTGGGACTTTTGTGTGGAACAGAAGTAATGCACACACTCAGGGGAAAGTGGGAAATAGAAAAGATGATGTGAGGTATGAGTGAAGAAGAGGGACACACAAGAGGGATATCCGAATATGAAAATCTGAGGGAAAGTGAGAGGGGCATGGGCAATTTCTTCTTCTTCTTCTTCATTTTTTGGGGGTTATGGGAATAGGCCCCATTTTTTTAACAGTAGAAGGAAAGGCAACCGTAGGGAAAGAGTAGGAGAAGGATATAATAGCAGGTACACATACAGAACAAATATCACAACACAAGACAGACAAAGGTTGGAAAAACAGTAAAGACAGGTAAGTTACAAAGATGGTACACTGCACAACGGGAGCAATAGAAAGTTGGCAGACAGGATGGGGTTGCATACCAGCCATGGTAAAATGCAGAAACACTTATCTACCTATGCACTGTCACATTACAATATGCTGAAAACTGGGTGGCAGTCATAGCTGGATGTGTATGACCAATGGTAGATGTGTGTTGCAGGGTAATAAATAAGGATCACAGTACACATTGGATAAATAAACACATATTTAAGTAGTCTGTTAGCAGTGCAAGTATTAGCCATGCAACATCACAGATGAGTGAATACAGCTCTAATGACGGTAGATATATCCAGCAGAAGACAGAACTGAACCTACAATCATGCATGTGAAAAGCAAACAGCCAAGCACAGTGTCAAAAAGAAGTATTCATAAAAACAGCAAAATGGCTGCTAAATACAATAGTGGGTATACACAGCCCAAACAAACGTAATGGAATGCAAGCATATCACACACATATGCCATGTTAAAGGCAACACACAGGTGTAGGCACACATGCATGACTGTCAGTGGCCTAAAAGGAATGTACATGAAAGCAAGGTCAGTACAAATACACACATCACTGACCTGTAAGAATATTTAAAAAAAATATATAAATACTACAGCTTAAAAAATATATCAGGTTATGCATCTGGATTTCAACAATGTACGATGGTTAACACACGAGTATAAAAAGAATAAGGATGCATGGCAAGCAGTAGCCAGCAATATTTTTTTTTCATTTAACATTTGTTGACTGGGAAAGTCCAACTTGGACAGAGATTATTTTCAGTGGAGGCCTGAGGAGAAATATTCCAGATGCATGTCTTTGGAATGTGAGAGGAAACTGGAGCACCTGGAGGAAACCTACGAGAATGCAGGGACAACATGCAGACTCCACACAGAAGGCACTCCAGCCAAGAGTCGAACCAGAGAACCTGCTGCTGTGAGAAGACAATGTTAACCACTGCACTACTGTGCCGCCCATCTGCAACATGTGTGTAGATGTCCTGCATCCATAGAATGGTCATACGTTTGGCACATGTTCACCACATCAACAACATAATACATGGCAATGGTCAATAACTGCAGCAAACACAAACATATTCAAAATATAATAGAGAAATATGAAGGTGTAAGAGAGGTGGGTAACCTGGGCCCACATCAGGGAAAAGAAGAACAAGGTAAGCTGACACAATCCAAATGCATGTATTCAGGACACAGGGTGCTGTAGAATCCAAAACAAAATACATTTAGGGAAATCGCAAATGTATGTCATGTGGATAGAATAAATTCTGAGGTCCACAGAACTGGCCACATGTAAATCACACATACACAGTAATGTACAATCATGTAACATCAACATGCATAGGTAAGCAAGCTAAGAATTTCCAATGTATGTACATATACTGTCATACAACTGTTGAATAAACAGCCAGAAGTGTATGTCATGCATGTGAGCATCAGTACAGCACATCAGCAGTGAGTCAGTGAAATCACATGCCAAAGGTACAATTGTGTGCCACTATGGATCAAACTTTGTGAGCAGACATGTACAATCAGTTAATGTGTACAACTATTTGTGGAAGGTGTGAACTTATGTGAATAAGTAATGGATGTGGAAATGAAAGATACAGCAAACATGACATAATGTACTGCTGCAGAATATATTATCTGTAACAATGTGCATATATTAATGCTACAATTGTGCTTGATACAGTCAGAAATCTAGGGCTGCCCATGCCTATTGCATACCTGTATATGACCCCAGAGGGCATCAGCATTGCCAGTAAATGGCACACAACACCACATCATCCGAGTAGGACATCATGACAACTGTCATGCAAACAACATAGGAAATGACAAAGCCTTCTGTTACACATACATGATATGGCAATATATAATACCAAACCATACCACAGTAGTAGGGATGGAATACAGACATATGTTGCCTGTCATTTGTCCTCAGTAAAACATCCAAGTAGCTAAAATGGGTAGAGTTACAGCCTAATGCTTAGTAGGTCCTGGGTTTGAGTCCATAGCAGTCATAAAATGTCTGTAATTTATCACTTCATTGGCTCTGCTTGACAGAGGATCAGTTAATTAATCAATGGGGCGGTGAAAGCCGACACACTCTGGCTAGGCTTATAAATGCCCTCGGGTAGACAGCCTAGTACCTACCTATGAACCTATGTTTACAAGCTCATTTTTGCAGTATAAGCTGCAGTTTAACTGCTACAATGCATGGAAAGCTGAATGTAGGTGGAGAGTGTAATGTGTTAATGTGTGTCATGCACACATTGAAAAATAATTAAATGTCACATGGTGATAACACATAAGCATGTCAGCTACATGATATGTATGCACAAGAGTGCATATGTAGTGTAATCAATTATATGGCAATTAGCATGTTGGCAGCAAAACACAATTGGAGAACACAGACAATACTTATGGACTGCAGAGACCAGGATGATGGGGTTAAGCCTCACAAATGATCTCCTAGGCTATCTCCCTAAATGAGTCATACATAACTGGAAAATGTCCCAGATCTCCTCCCAATAATCATCTCTATTCCTGTCCCAGCATTGTATCATTCAGGGTGCAGCAGGCATGATGGCTTGGGCAGGACTGGGTCCAGCTTCCTCATCATCGTCATCATCATCACAATCACCGTCATCATCTGAGGACTCTCTGGCAGTGGTCTGGTATGTGCTCATCATCGTCTGAAATGTGAACGTCCATGGGTCCCATGCTTTCTCAAGATGATTTGCGAAACATGACAGAAATGAAAAGCAAATATCTATTGCACAGAACATTCTCATGAAGATCATAGCGAACCTTAATATGGAATGATGTGCATATCTGCAATATAACATACTTAATCAACACACCATCCACCTGTGAGTAAGGCAAATACAAATATCTGAGACTGAAGATGTAGTAGCACACATAAAGCTTATTTAAAACACAGTTCAATTTTGAATAGTGCAAACATTAGCAAGAAGCACAATTATTATCAACTAAATTGCTGTTAGTGAATGGCTCATAATGCACATAACACATTCCCTATGTCACCATAGTTATATTCATGACTAATAACAGAACATGTCATGGAGAATATATCCATTACCAATATGAGCAATAGAAATAAGGCTGCTCAATGGCATCGATAACACAGCTTACCTCTAGAAATCAAGACGTCGCCTGAACATTTTGAATACTAACCAGCATCAAGCATGGCAAGAATATGCAAAACACAAACATGTAACATGTCCTGACATTTGAATGGAAGTATGCCTGACATTGCCTTATGCCATATTAACATACCAGAAGTTTTAAAATATATCTTGTAAATGTCAGCATTACAGCATTATCGTGATCTGCTGTGTTTAATAATGTAGTCTGCCTCAGTAAACTCTTCATGTGAGTTTATGAAAGTAGCCAATCATTCCCTTGTATATTACACAATTTAAGGAGAACACAGACCAATGTACAGTGATTTGTAAATTTACACAGGGACTGACACACGTGCATTATGGACAGAGATACCTTATAAATGCTTCCCTCTCAATGTCCTATTTGTAAACAGACCCCGGGATTCACGAAGCTCGGCGCAAGGCTGGTGTAAGGCTTGCGCCAGCGGTGCAGTGAATAGTCGGCGTAGCACCGCCATATGCATAGTAATGAGTGCGCGCCGCAACCACAGACACGTGCATAGGGCACGTGAGCGAGCCCAAGTAGGATGCGTCCGGAGGCATGGCTAAGCCGGCAGGCGATGAGCAACCTAAAGTGCTGACTTCCACGGGCCGCCCGTAATAGTAACCGCACCAGCCAGGGCCCGTGGAGAATGAAACGCACGCAGAGTATGCAACATAGTACCCGTCCCAACAAAACGGAGAAGCAAACACAACCCACGAAGCCCTAAGTGTACCCGTCCAAGGAACAAAGGATATGCGTAATACCGTGTCCGTCCCGCAATGCACTGTCAGTGGGCATACCCAGTGAAGGTGTACCGCAGCATGTCAGCGCGCCACACCGACATAGAAGTAGCGACATGGGCATGGTCACCAGGGTTACCAACTGTCCCACTTTGCTAGGGACAGTCCCTCTTTTGACAGTTGTGTCCCGCAAAAAAATCGAAAATTGGCAAATGTCCTGAGATTTTAGGACAAAAATATTTCCTCTATACACCTTAATAGTAGCATAAAACAATTATTTTGTATTTGAAACACATACATGTTATAAGAAACAGAATAAGCAACCCAATTGCTATAAGAATAAGCGTTTATTTTGGCAAAAAAGTGAAGTTCTTTCATCTCTACTTGCTGTGGGTATGTTTTGTCCTGCAAAATCCGATGTTTCTACAAAAGATGTCCCACTTTGGGCATTGGAAAAGGTGGCAACCCTAATGGTCACCAGCAGTAGTGAGAGTACACAGCCGGGTAGCCGTGTCGATATAACAACAAGAAGGAAACAAGATACCCTAAACACAGGCAAACATGTGCATAGCAACATGTACCACACCTAGCAACGTGCTCGTTGCATACACAGGACGGCGTATGTCTAAGCGTAATATCCAGAAGCAGAACTCATGCATGCAAATGTAATACACAATAGCCCCATCATAGCATGTATCCCGCACCCATGAACGACCGTGCACCCAACCCAGCTAGCAGCCTTGCGCAGCTACACACCTACACACAATGGGCATACCTGAAATGTGGTAAGAAGTATTGTCTTAGGCAGTGGCACGCGGGCAAATATGTACCCCACATGTTAACAACCCACCTCAGGTACAGATATGCAAATGGCTGCATGTGAATGTGTCGGCAGAATGTGTACATCCCGCATGTGGTACAGACCCGTCCAAACCCCATAGGCGTGCACACGCCACGGTGCACATAACTGTACACATCTGAACAAGGCGGGATGTTCAACCACCGTACCAATGATTAGCTATGCAGACATGTCAAACACATATAGCGGAACATCTGCCTACCAAACAGGATGCCCTAACAGGGTGCCACAGGCACAGAAGGGGAAGGTGGGACATCACATGTTGAGAGTAGCGTAGCCGGACGGCCAAACACCCACGGCCAACGCAAAGGACGGAATAACAGGCATATGCCCGGATGGATGTTGTTAGAAAAATATATATATAAACACATATGAAGTGCCAGTTTAGAAGCAAATAGTATATAATGCATTTTATTCTATTTTATAATATGGCAGTAGAAATGATCTTGCATGTAATTGCCTGAAGCTTAGCTGCAGTGTGATTGAACTCTGACCCTGGCAGTAACCAGTTCAGCAGGCTTATGTCTTTCAGCATTAATTATCTGCTGGGTTAGAGAAAAATAAATGTATGTACATGTATATCTTTCTTCCTTCCACTGAGGAGGATGGCCTTGTGAGCTCTATCGAAGATAGAGTACAACTCCTTACCAGAGAGACAAAGGAACGTATTAAGAAATGAACTGACTATTGTATTCGAACAGGCCAGGAACCTTGAAAGAGCAACATTTACAGAAGGACACTGTAATTGACCAGGTGCCTTGCAAGGCTGTGTTATTCTCATGGGAAAACATTTTAAAAGCATTACCTCAGCACCTTCGTATGAATAGAATATTGCGGACTATAGTGATGGAAATGCCCTGTGACTGACCACGTCAGTAAGGTGGGCAAAAGCTGATTGTAAACACTATATAAACAAATTGCTTCCTGTATAGAGTCAGACAAAACTCTTATACTTGTACTGTATAGTTTTTGCCTCCTGGTGTACACTAGTAAAACGTTGTGAACCTGAGCTTCCTGTGTTATTGACTGTCATTTAGAAAAGCCTACTGATGTTTACAGTCTGATTTTAACAACTTATTTGACATTGTGGTCCTTCTTAGCCGGAATTCCCTTGGTAAGCTACAGGTCAGAGTGCATGGGTGGTAATAAATCTGCGCAGGAGAAGTTGCCTAAATGGTTCTTCTTGAGTGAAAAGACCTCCGACTGAATTGTTGTGTGTAAAGAGGCTGTCCATTTTCTGATCTGTGGCTGAAAAACGGAAAACTGGATCCCAAGAAGAAAACATGCAGTCATAAACGGGAGGCTCAGGTAAGGAGAGTTTCCCTCTTTGTCTCTGTTGTAGATCAGGGACCAGGTTACATTGTGTTGTTGTTAAGATTTGTGATAGCAGGTCGAGAACGAATTGAAGTACTGTTACATTTGGTCATAGATCAGGGGAACACAGAGCAGAGTAAACAGTCATTCTAGACACTACAGTGGATACAGGGAAGGAGATACCACGTGGTACGAGAGAAGGGTTACGTAACAGTCTTTTTGAAGACATGGGAAATCAGTGCACTAAGAGATCGCGAGATCCGCCCTTGACGGATGATGCGAAGTATATGCAATTGCAGAGAGCAGATAATGTGAGATATTTTGCAAAATGGGTTAATAAATATGACTTTGATGGTATATTAGACAAAATATCATTAGTGAAACTTTTGAAACACTTAAAATGTGATGCAGATGGTCAGGCGAAAAAACAGCGACAGTTGGGTATTCCTCAAGCACATAGGTGGATTGAGGAAGTGAACCGAAGGGAACAGAAGACTAAAAATGTGAAAGCATCATACTTAGACAAAGAAGATAATAATACAGTAGTAGCGACGGCCCCTCCCCCTCCACCCCCTCCGATACCTCATCCAGGATATGAAGTGGGAGGGCAGGCTGGTCCCCCCCCACATTATCCTGTGGCAACAGAGGTATTACAACAACCATTTGTAAGAGAAGCTATTGAAACTAGATCCCGAACACGTAAAACACCTAGGGACACTCAACTAAGAAGAGAGTCACTAGAAGAGTGAGGAAATCTGTCAATTAATTGAAGTACCGAACCCTCAGGCAGGACAGGAAGGCCAGGACCCAACTCTCCTAGTGTATAGACCGTGGACACCGGAAGATATCCGGAAAGCTACAGAGGGAATTCCCCATCCAGAAAGTAATCACGAAAAGTTTATACAACATTTACAAGGTATGCGAATGAGTTACCACTTAAATGGGGAAGAAGTAGAGAAGGTGATTAGACAAATTATAGGTCCAGACTGGCACACGGTTTGTGGCGTCTGGAATGCTCGTGACGCAACTTAAACCACTCCCACATAGTGATGGAGAATTAGACACCACGTTGAAGGGTCTTACGGACGGAATTACTGAAAAATGGAAACCTAGAGCAGATTGGACCTGTATTAATCAGTGCATACAACAAGATAATGAAACTGTAGATGGATACTATGGTAGATTATTAGAATGTTTCAATAACCATAGTGGTATGCCTATTCCTGCAAATCAGGAAATGATAGTTCATATGAACAACAGTTGAAAAATGCATTTTGAAAGGTTGCATTGGCCTATCAGTAGCTTTATTACAAAGCATATGATAGATCACCGAACGAGTAGGCTACAAGCCTTACTGGAGTATGCTAGGCATGCTGAAAGACATTTTAACAGTAAGAAGAAAAAGAAGACGCAGGTCTTCACAGCTGAAGACGGAGCAGAAGTCTTTGTAGTACAGTCAGGTAAAAAGGGTAAGAGAAACACTCAGGGCAATAAACGCTCTGACAGAGACTCGGAGGTGTTTGAGGAAAGAAAGAGAAAAGGTGAGTGCTTTAACTGCGGGAAGACGGGACATTTAGCAAGGGATTGCAGGTTGAATAAAAAAACGTCTACGGAAGGGAAGGATAGGAGTGATGAGGATTGACTATATGACAGTCATAATGTTCAACAGTCATCAGGAGAGACTAATGGGCAGGGAGAAAATGTAAACGCAGTAGAAGGAATAAAGGAAGTGCAAACAGATGTAGAAAATGAGGAAAACGAAGTCTTAGAATCAGCCTTGTTGAGCTTGGAGCTCTATTTGGCGGACACAAAACCGGAAGTTACACTTCTGGTGGAGGGGAAGGAAGTGAGATTTCTGTGTGATTCAGGAGCATCACGAACTTTGATACACCCTTCAAAGTTACCGGAGCACTCAGAATCACCTGACTACATATTAGTGAAAGCAGCAAACGGGCAGCTATACAGGGAACCACTTTCCCATGATATAGCAATAACTGACCCTGTTTCAGGTATGACCCAGAGAAGTAAAATAGTACTTTCTGCAAAATGTCCAGTAAATTTACTGGGGAGAGACCTTATGCAGCTCTTTGGCATAGCAGTAGTTCCTACCAAGAAGGGTATGGAGGCCAAAGAACCAAGTCTGGAAGGAGAAAACGAATGAACAAATGGAATAAAAATAGCGTAAAAAGTCCTTTATTTCCGCTTTCGTCAACAGACTTCCTCAGAATACCATAAAGTTAAAACACTCCAAATATATACTCTGTCATACAGGCAATAAACTGATTAAACAATCAATTAATTAACCTATCTAAAAAATCTCTACACCAATAAAAAGCAATAAAAATGAATTAAAAATAATTTAACATCAATTAAATAAAGAAAGCAATCCAGATGCTTTTTTATCAATACCTAATGGGGCCCCTTTCAAAAAGCATTTAATGTTAATGGTCTCATTTAAACCGGGGGGCTTGTCAGCCTTTAATTTCACCTGCCACAGTGTTTCCCTTTGTTCTACATAATTTTTGTAGTCACCACCCCTTAAATCAGTTTTAACTACCTCCACTACTGAAAAAACAAATTTTTTAAAATGTTACAAGTAACAGAGTGTCTAAACAAGACGCTGTTATCATCTTTTGTTTTAATATTATAAATGTGCTCACGAATACGGATGTTAAGACTACGAGTGGTCATACCAACATAAAACCCGGAACAGGAACAACACATAGCAACATACACTACCCCCTCGGTACGACAATTAACATATTCTGGTACCATGATGGTCCGATCAAAAGAATCTATAACAACAATAGGACCTATGGCAATAAACCTGCACATATTGCAATTGTTGCATGTGAACATACCTTTGACCTCAGTTTTCCTGTTACCTGATATATTGTAATCGGTTTCAAGAGCTTTCTTGATGTTATATACATTCCTATATACAAAATTAGGTTTGTTGCCTAAAGCCCGAAAAATATCTGAATTACCTTCAATAATTTTCCAGTTGTTCAAAAGAATTCTTTTTATATGATCTCCGTCTATACGTATAGACGGAGATCATATAAAAAGAATTCTTTTGAACAACTGGAAAATTATTGAAGGTAATTCAGATATTTTTCGGGCTTTAGGCAACAAACCTAATTTTGTATATAGGAATGTATATAACATCAAGAAAGCTCTTGAAACCGATTACAATATATCAGGTAACAGGAAAACTGAGGTCAAAGGTATGTTCACATGCAACAATTGCAATATGTGCAGGTTTATTGCCATAGGTCCTATTGTTGTTATAGATTCTTTTGATCGGACCATCATGGTACCAGAATATGTTAATTGTCGTACCGAGGGGGTAGTGTATGTTGCTATGTGTTGTTCCTGTTCCGGTTTTATGTTGGTATGACCACTGTAGTCTTAACATCCGATTCGTGAGCACATTTATAATATTAAAACAAAAGATGATAACAGCGCCTTGTTTAGACACTCTGTTACTGTAACAATTTTAAAAATTTGTTTTTCAGTAGTGGAGGTAGTTAAAACTGATTTAAGGGGTGACTACAAAAATTATGCAGAACAAAGGAAACACTGTGGCAGGTGAAATTAAAGGCTGACAAGCCCCGGTTTAAATGAGACCATTAACATTAAATGCTTTTGAAAGGGCCCCATTAGGTATTGATAAAAAGCATCTGGATTGCTTTATATTTAATTGATGTTAAATTATTTTTAATTCATTTTTATTGCTTTTTATTGGTGTAGAGATTTTTTAGATAGGTTAATTAATTGATTGTTTAATCAGTTTATTGCCTGTATGACAGAGTATATATTTGGAGTGTTTTAACTTTATGGTATTCTGAGGAAGTCTGTTGACGAAAGCGGAAATAAAGGACTTTTTACGCTATTTTTATTCCATTTGTTCATTCGTTTTCTCCTTCCAGACTTGGTTCTTTGGATTTGATTTTAAGGGTATGGAGGCACAAAGGCAAATGGATACTTTTGTGGTGCAATCAGAGGGTGAATCCTATTATTGGTACAGCCAGGACCTCGTCACGACTGGTCCAGGGGCAGTAAACGAGGAACTGATGAACGTAGCCATCAGTAAGGTACGCTCCCTTCACATTGATCAGCAGCATTTGTTACATTGTACTCTGTACTATTGTAGCACACCAGGGCCTGATAAGGAATATGAGCAAATATTGTGCAGAAATCCTGCCAATAGACTAGTGTTACGAACCTTGTACTGGGATACTGAGGGTAATAGTGTGCTGAGTTGTTCATTACCTCAGAAATTCATGGGATTATATAAGTCCAACAGGCCACCGCATGTCAGTGTAACCAAACATAAAAATGTCAGATGGGTGGACCTGGGTGAAAAAGTGACAAGATGGGAAAGGCAAATCGACTTAGAATTGTCAGAACAGGGAATACAGAAGCACAACTTAAATTGGCTAACACAAGCACGTCCAGCTGTACACTTACAGCAGAGTGAGGACAGCTGATTGGTGTTCCTGTTAAAAGAAGAAGAGAGAGCCCTGTGTGACATACCAAGCACTCTTTGGTCAACAGGGAAATCAGATGTAGGGCTTATTCGGACAGCACGTCCAGTAACCATTACACCGAAGTCAGCATTTAGACTGCAAAAGAAACAATACCCTTTGAGGAAGGATGCAGAGCAGGGAATCAAGCCTATCATAGCGGCACAACTCAAGAAAGGGATACTGGTAGAATCTTTAGATTCACCATGCAATACCCCTCTATCTCCTGTTAGAAAAGCAAATGGGGAATGGCAGATGGTACAGGATTTACAAGCTGTAAATCATGCAATAATACCTAGGGCACCGATGGTGCCAGACCCACACGCTATATTGAATGATTTGAAGCCGCAACAGAAGTATTTTACCGTGGTAGATATAAGCAATGCTTTCTTTTCAATGCCTATACATCCAGATAGTCAGTATTGGTTTGCTTTTACAGTCAGGGTAACAGATACACCTATACTCGGCTACCGCAGGGATACTGTGAAAGTCCAACAATATTTGCACAGGAGATGGCTAGCAACCTGGTGGGGTTTACTCCACCCGGGGGCAGTCAAGTTCTACTTTATGTGGATGACATCCTGCTTGCGGCCCCTACCCAGCAGCAATGTAGGGAAGCTACAATAGCATTATCGAAATATTTAGCAGAACAGGGACATAAAGTAAACAAGCATAAATTGCAACTTTGGAGAATACAGGTCAAGTACCTGGGATATGTGGTATCCAAGGAGGGTAGAACATTAGATGAAGATAGGAAGGCAGCAATTTTACAAGCACCCAAGCCAACTACCAAGAAGGAAATGATGTCCTTCCTGGGGACGACTAACTTTTGTCGAAGCTGGATACCAAACTATGCTTTGGAATTGGCTGTATTGGCTGCTTTAATCTTTAATACACCTATGGCAGCACATGATATACTACATTGGACTCCAGTAGCAGAAACAGCTTTCTGCAGACTAAAACGATTGATAGCTTCATCATCAGTTTTAGGGCTCCCGAATTATCATAAGAGATGTTTTCAGACTGTAGATTGTAAGCAGGGATATATGACGTCAGTCTTGACGCAACAGCATGGAAGTAAGACACGCCCCATAGCTTACTACTCATTGCAGTTGGACCCAGTGGCACGGTCATTGCCACATTGTGTACAGGCAGTTGTTGCAGCTGCTATGGCAGTACAGGCTTCGGCATCAATGGTATTATTCCACCCTCTCACTTTGAGAGTGCCTCATGCAGTTGCGATAATTTAGCTGCAAGAGAAAATAGCATTCCTGTCCCGTGCTAGACATCTGTCTTGTATGACCATACTCCTGAGTCAACCTCATATGGTGATTGAACGTTGTACAACATTAAATCCTTCAACGTTACTTCTGACTCCTGTGGATGGCACACCACACAGTTGCCTACAGGAAATGGAGCAAATAACTTTACCCAGACAGGATCTTACTGATATACCCTTAGATGATGCAGAGGTGACATTTTATGTGGACGGATCATGTAGAAAGGGTCCTACAGGAAAGAATCTAGTAGGTTATGCAGTAGTTACTGATATTGAGATTGTAGAAGTCCAACCCCTGCAGCATAACTTGTCTGCTCAAGCAGCAGAATTGATAGCTTTAACACGTGCTTGCACTCTAGCGGAAAACAGATGTGTGGACATATATACTGATAGTCAGTATGCTTTCTCTACAGTGCATGTTTTTGCGCAGCAGTGGAAGAATAGGGGAATGATAACATCCACTGGTAAACCGATTAATCATGCGCAATTAATCTTGAATTTATTAGATTCCATTCAGTTACCTACTAAAGTAGCTATTTGTAAATGTGCAGCTCATACAAAGCAACAGGATAAGATTCCGAAAGGTAATGCATGAGCTGATGCAGCTGCAAAACAAGCAGCCTCATACTCAGAAACTTTCTTTTTGAATGAGGAATTACAACCCTCAGAGATGTTAGATTTAGAAATGTTTAAAATAATGCAAACATTAACTACAAAAGCAGAAAAACAGAAGTGGGTAAGACGAGGAGCAATCCTTGAAGACGGACTGTACATCTCCAAAGAGAAAAAGCCAATATTACCATCTAATTTAATTAGATATGCGGCTGTGTTGAGCCATGGGCAGAGCCATGTCTCAACAGGGGGGATGGTACAGTAAGTTAACAGAATATTCCCACCATACGGAATTACGAACTACACACAAACATTTTGTGCAGCGTGTCATATTTGCAGTAAACATCATGCACTGGGAGCATTCCAACCGAAGCGAGGGGGTTTCCCTACACCACCATATCCGTTCCATACTATTTGTATGGATTTTATAGAGCTGAATAAATGTGAAGGGAAGAAATACTGTTTAGTGATTATAGATATGTTTCAAAATGGGTAGAAGCTTCCCCAACCAGGAATCCAGATGCAGCAACAGCGGCAAAGGCCCTAGTAAAAGAAATAATTCCTAGATCTGGCATACCGGAAAGAATCTATAGTGATAATGGAACGCAGTTTGTGAACCAGACAATCCAGCAACCTGGGAGATTCTTTGGGATTTCCATGAAGAATCAATGCGCTTACCACCCACAGTCAGCAGGACTGGTGGAGAGGTACAATGGGATTTTGAAAATAAGTTGAGGAAGTTGATGAGTGAGGCTCAGAAGAATTGGATTTGCTGTCTACCTCTAGCATTGCTGAGCATGAGAACAGTTCCAAATGTAAAGGGTTTGACCCCCTTTGAAGTAGTATTTGGAAGGGCATATTATGTGCCACAGTGGAAAGCTCTCATGCCTGCAGAGCTGGAGGTCGATGGCTCATTAGCCAGTTATATGAAAGGATTGTTAACCAATAAGATTGTTTTGCAGTTAAACTCTTTTTCAGATAAAGAACAAACGAAGCCGGACGCAGTGCTGACTCCAGGATCCTGGGTGTGGTTGAAAGTTATCCAAAGAAATAACTGGACGAGTCCAACGTGGGAAGGTCCGTACCAGGTACTGTTGGCAACGCCCACTGCAGTCGTCCTGGGTTCACCTGACCCATTGCAAACCGGTGAAGAATATTCAGTTTTAGAAACATTTTGTAGCCGATATACCACAGAGACAGAATGACCAGGGCCAGAGTGTATAAAAATACAAAGCAACCCCAAAGACATTGGTTTACTGTCCTACTGATCATACACCTATTAACCATGTTTGTGGTGACTTTTCTTTTGCTGGGATCTTTCCTGCATATAACTACACAGATATAAATGATGAAACGTGATGAACTGGCCACAGATTGGCATCCCAACTTTAACACATACCTAGCCATGAAGCGTGTGTATGTAGAGACTATGAACATTTCAAATTGCTGGGTTTGTACTGCCATACCTACAGCATATGGAGGACATTTGATGTCTGCTGTCCCCTTGGGGATAAATGAGACCTGTGAAAATCTATTTGTGATACAGGTTCTGTGAGATCACAGGACAAAGTGGCACTGTACTTACCTGTTACACAAAAAGGAATTGTTTGTTTCTATAAAAATGATACACTCCAAGTTGTTTGGAGTGATTGTAACTTAACTGTGTCTTACAAATGTTATCTAAAAGCCAAAGATGAGAGTACTAGTTGTAGCACGATATAGGAGTCGTATGTAAGCTTAATGAGAACAACGTTGAAAGATGTGCAGAAAAATCCTGAATTGTATAAACAGTTGTCTGTTATAGACAGGAAAATGTTTCATTCAGAGTTAACCCGCATCAGTACTAAAGTAGAAAATTGTTATTTTGTTTGTGGGAAAAAAGCATATCAATGGTTACCTGAGAATTGGTCCGGCAGTCATTTTTTGGGTTATCTGGTTCCAGCCATAAGACATACTGCAGAATTGCCTCTAGGTAAGATACGAAATGTAAGAGATATAGCTCGAAGAACTGGGAACTCAGTCGAGAAACCTACTAATCCAGTGGGTAAAATCGAAGCTGGTTGGAAAGATCATTCATCCGTAAGAGATAAAGGAAAATTGACTCATATGGACTTGAGTGACAGTGTTATATCCTGGGCTGGAATAATCACAGCCTATGGAGCAGTCAAATCAATCTGGGAACTGAGGAAGTTGTCAAAACCTCTCGAAGTAATGAGCAATGTGATCTTTCTGCTCTCGAACTCGTGACTGATGAACTGAATGCAATGAGAACTGTTGTGCTACAAAATCGAATGGCTCTTGACTGCACCCTGGCGGCGAGAGGTGGTACGCGCGTGCTTATCAAAGAAGAATGCTGTGCGTAAATACCAGACAATAAGCACGAGATCAATGACCATCTAGAGGTAATACAGCAGGTATCAGCCATGGCGGAACCAGGCCCAAACCCACTGACGAACTTTTTCCAGAATCCATTTTGTGGATGGGGTTCAATCCTAATGAATATCTTGATTGCCATTTGTGTTGTTTTGCTCATATTGGGAGCATGTGTCTGTTGCGGGATACCCTGTATGAAAGGATTAGTTAGGGACTTTGTTGACGTATCTGTAACCGAGACTAGGTATCAAGACCTGGATTTGAATCTGTTAATACCAAATGAAATTCTTTTTGAAATGTAAAACAAATGACTTGCCTAGTTAAAAGTTCCAGAAAGGAAGAGGCTAGGGAATGAAATAATGTTGTTTATGTTTCTGGATAGAATAAAAAGCATTAAAAGGAGGGAGAATGTTAGAAAAATATATATCTAAACATATATGAAGTGCTAGTTTAGAAGCAAATAGTATATAATGCATTTTATTCTATTTTACAATATGGCAGTAGAAATGATCTTGCATGTAATTGCCTGAAGCTTAGCTGCAGTGTGATTGAACTCTGACCCTGGCAGTAACCAGTTCAGCAGGCTTATGTCATTCAGCATT
Organism: Protopterus annectens; assembly: GCF_019279795.1. Taxonomy (NCBI): domain Eukaryota; kingdom Metazoa; phylum Chordata; order Ceratodontiformes; family Protopteridae; genus Protopterus; species Protopterus annectens. The sequence goes on from NC_056728.1 coordinate 1,604,672,618, forward strand.
AATTATCTGCTGGGTTAGAGAATAATAAATGTATGTACATGTATATCTTTCTTCCTTCCACTGAGGAGGATGGTCTTGTGAGCTCTATCGAAGATAGAGTACAGCTGCTCACCAGAGAGACAAAGGAACGTATTAAGAAATGAACTGACTATTGTATCCGAACAGGCTTGGAACCTTGAAAGAGCAACATTTACAGAAGGACGTTGTAATTGACCAGGTGCCTTGCAAGGCTGTGTTATTCTCATGGGAAAACTTTCAATAAGCATTACCTCAGCACCTTCGTATGAATAGAATATTGTGGACTATAGTGATGTAAATGCCCTGTGACTGACCACATCATTAAGGTGGGCAAAAGCTGATTGTAAACACAATATAAACAAAGCTGCTTCCTGCATAGAGTCAGACAAAACTCTATACTTGTACTGCATAGTTATTTGCCTCCTGGTGTACACTAGTAAAACGTTTTGAAACTGAGCTTCCTGTGTTATTGACTGTCATTTTGAAAAGCCTAATGAGTGTTACAGTCTGATTTTAACAACTTAATTGACAGATGTGTATGTCATAGCATGGGAATAGGCCAAGCCAACCACCACAATCGCCATGTGTACCACATACAAACAGCCAGTTACACGCAGTAGTAATGCATGAAGGCATACACGACTGTGGGAATAGCACAGGACATGGCACGTGCCAAGTGTAGATGCATGACACAAAACTCCAGGATGGGGCCCCCTGCAAAGAGGAACATGTGCCAACCCCACCTCCCACAGATGTACCGGCAGTGAAAACACATGCCAAACACACAACAACACTACCGTCCATCCCACGACCGCAATGGAGGCTGGTCAAAGACCACCATGATGCGCGCACAAACAGGGACACGTGTAACCGTTGCCTTAACACCCCCCATAGGCCAAAGAATAATAGAATGGACATATGCATGTAATGCTGTGAAGGATGTGTGGTAGTCCTCAGTATCACAGTGGTAGGGACACAGATACACTGTAATCAACCGTGACGTATGTGCACTGTAGACAGCATACCTGCAGGTAATACAGAGGTCAATCACGTGTCACAGAAATATACACATGAGAAAGAGGATAGGGGATAGACAAGTGTAAATGGGACAAACTATGAACATAGGTTCATAGGTCCATAGGTACAGGGTAGGCTATCTACCCAAGGTCAGCCATAACCCTAGGCCATAGTTAGGATTCCTTTGCCAACCTTCCGGTCCGGAGATAAAATGCCTATTATATTGCTGTACCTCTGTCAAGCAGTGACAATGATGTAATCCCTGGGGTATATCTGCAATCCCCATCCAACGGACAAGATCCCCTCGAACAAGGCTAGCAAGGATCTCTGCCTCACATGTACTGTGATGTAGATCCACAGCATAGTGAGTGTCTGGGTGACGTATGTGTCACTCCAACACATCCTATTAATGACTGTGTCAAGGTTCACGTCACCTGCCCTTGTGGTTCCGAGGGATGTAGATCCAGTAGGTGAAGCATAGTCATCAAATATGGGTCGACATGGCCTCGTATGTCAGGCACAGGTCAACACCGAACAAGAAGTATGTGACTGAATGGAGCAGGAGTCCTAATAGTGGGGCAGCATAACACAAATCCCTGACACCCTGCATCTGTCTGATGATTAACCTATGGGGCCTTCCCAGCTGCTGTAGGTGTCGGGTCAAATACCCTCCGAATGGGGCAATGTACTCAATCATAGGTGTAACACATAATGAGTACAAGGAGACAATGACCTACCCTGATCTAGATGTGAATCCCTGCACGAACAGGTGGGCAATGTAGAAGTTCTACCGAACCACGATAGCAACGTGTGTGTCGAACAAATGGTGACCGACAACCTGGGTCCCCAGATCCCTGGTAATTACCCCCGTGCTCAGTGGACTGCCACCCATATGCCGGACAGGGGTGACCTCGTTCTCCTCGACGGGTATGACTTTGCATTACCTGGCATTTAGCTGTAGGCCATGTCCCTGACAGCAGATATACATATCTGGGAGGCCCCTTTGAAGGATATCTGTGTCAGATGTCCGTCCCACTATGGCACCCGGTTCGCAGTCATCTACAAACAATGTCAGCCATAACACCCCTGTGTGTGCCTGTACTGTGGAAATGTAGATGTAGAAAAAGAGTGGACCCAGGACAGAGCCCCGTAGGACACCGCCTGTGACAGGCAGTAGGTCCGACATGCTGCCAGCAACTATGACTGCGTGGGTCGTGTCACCTAGCCAGTTTGCAACCCATCCTGCGATGTACGTGTTCACATCCAAGCCGATGGGTTTATCAATGATACCCGAGGGGGGTAATGTGTTGAAGGCCTTTGCCAGGTCGGGGTAGGCTGTATGGACTGCAAGACCCCCATCAATGGCCTCGGTGACTGTCCCTAAAACGTCAACCAGGATTTAAACGCATGAACCACCCCTGACCAAGCCAAACCAGGTTGGATGCAAAGTATGCAGGTCCCTTATGTCGTCATCTACGAGCCGCAGTATGATCCCTCCCCATGTCTTTGCAGATAGGTCTCCTCATGGTAATGGGACAGTAATAACCAGGGTCAGTGGAGGCACTGGCCCTGTGAAGTGGGACTACAGTCGCCGTGCGACACAACTTGGGTACATTACCCGAGGTGAGGCTAGGAATAAACAGCTGTCCTAACTGTGGGTCTAATTCCTCAATGAGATCACGGAGTACACAGTCGGGACACCAGCTGGTCCCATGGATGCTATGTTCACTACCCTGGAGAGAGCATGTCCCACCCGTGCATCACAGAACATTCAGGGACCACAAACCGCTGGTACAGACATCTCTCCATTTGGGGGGGAGGGGGTGGAGATGTCTTCACCGAACCTGTCAGCCCGTATGTTGGCAATGTGTGTATGTTCAGTAAACTCCACATCATTGTGAACCCAGTCAGAGCATATGTGTGAGTTACCTCCCAGGTGTCCAGCATAGCAAATGAAGGCTGTATGATTGTCTGCCAGGTCCATGGAGATATATCTGTGGAACCTGCCCCGGACCATGTCATGACAGCCTGTAGCTCTACACATATAATGAGCAAGGGTGTCATACCTCACAAGGTGTCTGCTCTGCCTTGTAGTAGCCGCCTCCTCTCGTTGTACAGCTTGTGTATGGCTGGGGTACACCACACTGGATGCTTGGCATTGGTACAATGAACCACAGTTGGTAAGGGAATGCCTGATCCATGCAGTCCTATAGGTACCGGTAGACGGCATATGTAAGTGATGCAGTGGCTGCAGTACTGTTGACCACTGGCTCAGGGTCCTTAAAGGAGACCACAGTAGTGTTCAGAATTGTGAATTCGGCCTTTGAGAAAGCCATGTGTATGGTAACCGGCAACACCCACAGCAACGTATGTCAATAGCAGAAGCTATTGTCCAAATAACATAGATTAACGTCGGTATTACAATATGTATTATTATACATGTATTGACACGTGTCTGCTAATTACACTTGCAAATGGCTGGTAAGACCCGGCCAAAGTGCCCATGATTTACCTGGTATGGAGGTGTCATTCCGACAATAAAGTGGCGATACTTCCCTACTGGGACCTCTGGGGATTATGTAAAGCGGTTGTTAACCTGCATCATTGGATGTACACCATTTGGTTCCGGTTTTGGAAAACATGGTTTCCGTAGCACTACACACTATGGGTAGTCAAGCAGACATCCGCGATTGGTGAACACACAGCAGCAGTCAAAACCACTGGCCACATGGACACAGTCTGACAAGCTCTACACCTTACATATGCACATTGGTGTCCATTGTAGGACCCAAAAATTTTCCCGTACGGAATGCGTGCCAGCCTTCATCGTCCAACCACGAGAACCGATAGTCATGACCACGGCACAGCTAGACATATGCACCGCAAGCGTGTTCAATGTTGATGATAGCTGTCCATGAAATGCAGCACATATGCACAGAAATCCCCAGAGTTCCGAGTCCATAGAAGTGCGTCCACATCCCAGTCCCGCACACATGAAGGATGTGTAATGGGTACTGTCGACTGTTGCAGCCAAGGGATCCTGGGTATGTGGAAACAGGGCTCGGTGTCGTTTGGCAGATAATCCGTTGTCCCGCCCCGTGGGAGGGTTGTGGGCGTAGCACCTGTCTTACTCCCCACTAATAATGCAAAGCATCCACCGGAGAATGCTAAATGCAGGTGTGAAATGTGTACAGCCCTATACCAGTGTCCAGTAGGCAATTCTCATGGATGGACAAGCGTACGACCAAGATGGCATCCATAACTGCAAACCCGGTGGAATTACACAGCCGCAGTAAGGCATAACACAGGAAATACACATAGGGACTACAGTTGACATTCCCCATACAAAGTTGGACTGCCGTGCGAACACCGGCGTACACAGCACTCAATCTGCCAGCAACAAAATGGGGAGCACTCGCTACCATACTGCGGAACAGATGGGCGACCTGTGGAACACATACTAATGGCACACCAACAACATCAACTAGGATATGTAAACTATGGCATTCCCACCTATAAAGAAAACATGCTTCAATGAATACATAGGGGATCAACATGTTCCGGTGGTGTTATGTTGAAAATACAGTGACGGATATGTCCTATTGGTACGTCTGAGGTTTATTTAAAGCAGTTGCTAACCTGTATCTTTGGATATACACCATTTGTTCACAGTTCTAAAACACCTGGTTTACGTAGCACCACATAGAATGGGTAGTCAAACAGACATCCGCGATTGGGGAACATACAGCAGCAGTCAAAACCACTGGCCAGTTGGACACAGTCCAGCAACATCTAACTTTACATATGCACATTTGTGTCCATTGTAGGACCCAAAAATACCTTCTAACAGAACTCCATCCATCCGTTTCCAACCACCAGATGATGCGATAGCCGTGACTACGGCACAGTTAGACATATGCACCACCAGCGTGTTTAAGGTTGATGACAGGTGTCCATGAAATGCAGGACATATGAACAGAAATCCCCAGATCGACGTGTCCATACATGTGCGTCCACATCCCAGTCCCGCACACATGAAGGATGTGTAATGGGTACTGTCGAGGGTTGCAGCCATGGGATCTTGGGTATGCAGAAATGGGGCTCGGTGTTGTTTGGCAGATAATCCATTGTCCCACCCCGTGGGAGGGATGTGGGTGTAGCACATGACCTACTCCCCACTAATAATGCAAAGCATCCACCGGATAATGCTAAATGCAGGTGTGGAATGTGTACAGGCCATAACAGTGTCCAGTAGGCAATCCCCATGGATGGACAGGCCTACGACCAGGATGGCACCCATACCTGCAAGCCCAGTGGAATTACACAGCTGCAGTAAGGCATAACACAGGAAATGCAGATGGCAACTACAGTAGACACTCCCCACAGAAATCCAGACCGCCGTGCGAATACCGGCATACACAGCACTCAATCTGCCAGGAACAACATGGGGATTACTCGCTGCCATACTGCGGAACAAATGGGCGACCAGTGGAACACATACCAATGGCACACCAACAACGTCAACTAGGAAGGTCATAGGATGTTTAAACACTGGCGTTCCCGCTTATAAAGAACATCCTTCAATGAATCAATAGGGTCTACATGTTCTGGCTGTGTTATATTGACAATACAGTGGAGTATATGTCCTACTGGGCCTTCTGAGGATTACTTAAAGAAGTTGCCAACCTGCAGCATTACATTAATACCATTTGGGTTAATCGTAGTAGAACATGGGTTTCGTAGCACAACATAATATGTGTAGTCAAACACACATCCGCGATTGGGGAAAATACAGCAGCGGTCACAACCACTGGCCAGATGGACACAGTCCAACATGTTCTACATTTTACATATGCACATTTGTGTCCATTGTAGGACCCAAAAATTTATCCGTACGCAATGTCAACCGGCTGCGATCGGGAGACCCAGATGAAGTGACAGTCGTGACTACGGCACAGCTACATATATGCACCACCAGCGTGTTCAAGGTTGATGACAACTGTCCATGAAATGCAGGACATATGCACAGAAATCCCCAGATTGTCGAATCCATAGATGTGCGTCCACATCCCATTCCCGCACACATGGAGGATTTGCAATGGGTACTGTCGAGGGTTGCAGCCATGGGATCATGGGTATGCAGAAATGGGTCTCGGTGTGGATTGGCAGATGATCCGTTGTCCCGCCCCGTGTGAGGGATGTGGGCATGGCATATGCGTTACTCTGCACTAATAATGCAAATCATCCACCGGAGAATGCTAAATGCAGCTGTGAAATGTGTACAGCCCTATACCAGTGTCCATTAGGCAGTTCCCATGGATGGACAAACGACGCCAAGATGGCACCCATAACTGCAAACCTGGTGGAATCACACAGCTGTAGTAAGGCAAAACACAGGGAATACAGATAGGGACTACAGTAGAGACTCCACATACAAAGTCAGACCGCCGTGCGAATACCGGCGTACACAGCACTCAATCTGCCAGAAAGAGAATGGGGATCACTTGCTTCCATAACGCGGAACAAATGGGCGACCTGCGGAACACATACTAATGGCACACCAACAACGTCAACTAGGAAAGTCATAGGACCCTTAAACTATGGCATTCACGCTTATAAAGAACATCCTTCAATGAATTAATAGGATCTACATGTTTTGGTTGTGTCAGTTTGACAATACAGTGGCGGACATATCCTAATGGGACATTTGAGGATTACTTAAAGTATCTCCTAGCCTGCATCATTGGATTTACACCATCCGGTTTCAGTTTAGAATACCCTGGTTAACGTAGCACTACATAATATGGGTAGCAAGCAGACATTCGCGATTGGGGAACATACAGCAGCAGTCAAACCCACTAGCCAGATGGACACAGTCCAACAAGGTCTACACTGTACATATGCACAATGATGTTCATAGTAGGACCCCAGAGATTCATCCGTATGCAATGTCAACCAGCTATGATCGAGAGACCCAGAAGAACTGACAGCCGTGACTACGGTACAGCCAGACATATGCACCCCCAGCGTGTTCAGGGTTGACGACAACTGTCCACGGAATGCAGGACATATGTACAGATATTCCCAGATTGTAGAGTCCATAGAGGTGCGTCCACATCCCATTCCTGCACACATGCCGGATGTGTAATGGGTACCGTCGAGGGTTGCAGCCATGGGATCCTGGGTATGCAGAAACGGGGCTCGGTGTTGTTTGGCGGATAATACGTTGTCCCGCACCGTGGGAGGGATGTGGGAGTAGCACGTGCCTTACTCCCCACTGATAGTGCAAAGCATCCACCGGCTAATGCTAAATGCAGGTGTGAAATGTGTACTGCTCCATACCAGTGTCCAGTAGACAACCGCTAGGGATGGACAAGCGTAGGACCAAGATGGCACCCATAACCGCGAACCTGGTGTAAACACACAGCTGCAGTGAGGCATAACACAGGAAATACAGATAGGGACAACAGTAGACACTCCCCATACAAAGCCAGACCGCTGTGCGAATACCGGCGTACACAGCACTCAATCTGCCAGCACCAAAATGGGGATCACACGCTTCCATACCGCGGAACAAATGGGTGACCTGTGGAACACATACCAATGGCACAATATCAACGTCAGCTAGGAAAGCCATACGATGTTCAAACTATGGCGTTCCCACCAATGAAGAACATCCTTCAGTGAATTAATAGGATTAATGTCAATTGACCATGGAATACACCTAATCAACATCAAAGACCCGCTGGCACCTTATGGCACACAAACCAAGTCACACATAGATAGATGAAACAGTCAACGTAGACATTTTGTCCACGACAGGTCACATATGGCATCCAAAGGTTACTTCATAGACATGTAAGCGCTATCACCCGTAGGCTCTGTGAGACTTACACATAACATAGAAGCATCCAGGCTTTAAATATCCCCCCTTACACTTCCATTTGTTATTTTCTATGCAAACAATGAACATGTAACCACAGCATAGAAAGCACAGACGCAATGTTAACCACACACACATATGTTAACATCTCAGAAAGCATCCTATTAACACATGTATTATATGATATTGTACTATGCCGAATACTCATCAATCAAAGATTTAACAATGTATATGGAAGATATGCATAGCATATCACTGTAATACAGCGGTACAGAACTGTAAGAGTGGACAAATGTGTGTTAACTCTACATCTGTACCTAAACTACATTCCCGTTACGGGGGTTTGCTCCACCTGCTTCTCAAAAGAGGCCTCATCAGTGTTCCATCGGTCAGCCCTGGTGTGTGGCCAACCCTCCACCTACTAATCCATCTAAATCTGCATTCTATAGCATAGCTGATGAGGTCCCCCCTCTGGTATTATAACCTAGACGTCGTAAAACACCGAATGTAGATGTATGCCTTGTGATGTGCCCATATCCGGCCGTAGGCATATGCCAATCCTGCGGCTGCCCAGGGTGCCACACTAGTAGGGCCACCTGTCTAGTAGGTGTGTCATGTAGGTATACCAAGATGGGGGCACCATGTGCTGTGGTGGTGGGCGCCATGGAGCCCTACAGCCTAGGGCAGCAGTCGATCTAAGGCCGCTGCCGTAGGAGGGGTAGTACGGTCTGCAGGTATGTGCAGACGTGCACATGAAACAGCGGTCCACAAGGATTACCCATAGTGGCGACACCTGCACAGATGGCTATAGCGGGACACACACACGGCCATGCATACAGCACAGGTAGACATACACACACCATAAATAGGCAAGTACACACAAGGTGTATGGCGTGTAAGGGTACAGTGTCAGGACAGCAAGGATAGCTGTCTGCCACGATATCCAGCAGATGTCATTAGGGTGTTCTGGAATACGGACGGTGCATGGACAATGAGTGGATATGCAACGTACCACAGTTATATGTGTCAGCCGTGCAAATATGCGATACATGGGAAAGACATCTGTCCATGCTAGAGCAGCCGTACGGGCACAACATAGGTACGTAGATATACAATGACAGAGATACAGACGGACACATGTGGCAGGCCCGTGAGTGTAATGTACACAGCACCACCCCACCACACCATAGCAGGGTGCACATGGAGAACACGCTACGGTGGTCGCTGACCACAACAGGCACACAAGCAGTACACGAGCTGCATCCCACCATCCACAAACACAGGGATGGCGGCAGGATATGAGTGTTCTGCGTAAACCTCAAGGCCATACCCTATGAACCCATGCAGCTGGGAGCATGGACACACACACACATGTGGCAGGCATGGTGATTGACCACACCCCCATATACCCAACCGCACAAACGTATGACACAGGTATGGAATGCACTACGTGGACCACCGAACACACCACCATCCGAGGCAGATGTACAGGTGGGTGACAACATCCGTAAAGGAATGGGCGCTGATAGCCAAGGTATGTGTTGCGAAGCGTCTAAAAGCTTGTTCATCTGCAGAGGCAGCTGGAAACACACACACACAAACACACACACTCACACACACACAGAAGGGCCGAGAGTCGAACCTACGCCTACCCACATGAACTCAGTACAGCATGAAGCATTTACAGAATGTGCTACCGAGTTTACTGAGCACAATGCTGTCAGAGGCATACTTCTAGGCGGGTGACATCACCCGTAAGAGAATAGCTGACAATAGCCAAGGTATGTGTTGCGAAGCATTTAAAAGCATGTTCATCTGCAGAGGCAGCTGGAAACACACACACACACACACACACACACACAGGAGAGCCGAACCTACACCTATCTACATGAACTCACTACAGCATGAAGCATTTACAGAATGCACTACCGAGATTACTGAGCACAGTGCTGTCAGAGGCATACTTCTAGGCGGGTGACATCACCCGTATGATAATAGCTGGCAATAGCCAAGGTATGTGTTGCAAAGCATCTAAAAGCATGTTCATTGGCAGAGGCAGCTGGAAACACACACACACACACACAGAAGGGCTGAGAGTCGAACCTACGCCTATCTACATGAACTCACTACAGCATGAAGCATTTACAGAATGCGCTACCGAGATTACTGAGCACAGCGCTGTCAGAGGCATACTTCTAGGCGGGTGACATCACCCGTATGATAAGAGCTGGCAATAGCCAAGGTATGTGTTGCGAAGCGTCTAAAAGCATGTTCATCTGCAGAGGAAGCTGGAAACACACACACACACACACTCACACACACAGAAGGGCCGAGAGTGGAACCTACGCCTACCTACATGAACTCACTACAGCATGAAGCATTTACAGAACGCGCTACCGTGTTTACTGAGCGCAACGCTGTCAGAGGCATACTACTAGGTGGGTGACATCACCCGTAAGAGAATAGCTGGCAATAGCCAAGGTATGTGTTGCGAAGCGTCTAAAAGCATGTTCATCTGCAGAGGCAGCTGGAAACACACACACACACACAGAAGGGCCGAGAGTTGAACCTACGCCTACCTACATGAACTCACTACAGCATGAAGCATTTACAGAACGCGCTATCGAGTTTACTGAGCACAATGCTGTCAGAGGCATACTTCTAGGCGGGTGACATCACCCGTAAGAGAATAGCTGGCAATAGCCAAGGTATGTGTTGCAAAGCGTCTAAAAGCATGTTCATCTGCAGAGGCAGCTGGAAACACACACACACACACACACACAGGGAAGGGCCGAGAGTCGAACCTACGCCTACCTACATGAACTCACTACAGCATGAAGCATTTACAGAACGCGCTACCGAGTTTACTGAGCACAATGCTGTCAGAGGCATACTTCTAGGCGGGTGACATCACCCGTATGATAATAGCTGGCAATAGCCAAGGTATGTGTTGCGAAGCGTCTAAAAGCATGTTCATCTGCAGAGGCAGCTGGAAACACACACACAGGGAAGGGCCGAGAGTCGAACCTACGCCTATCTACATGAACTCACTACAGCATGAAGCATTTACAGAACGTGCTACCGAGATTACTGAGCACAGCGCTGTCAGAGGCATACTTCTAGGCGGGTGACATCACCCGTATGATAATAGCTGGCAATAGCCAAGGTATGTGTTGCGAAGCGTCTAAAAGCATGTTCATCTGCAGAGGCAGCTGGAAACACACACACACACAGGGAAGGGCCGAGAGTCGAACCTATGCCTATTTACATGAACTCACTACAGCATGAAGCATTTACAGAACGCGCTACCGAGATTACTGAACACAGCACTGTCAGAGGCATACTTCTAGGCGGGTGACATCACCCGTATGATAATAGCTGGCAATAGCCAAGGTATGTGTTGTGAAGCGTCTAAAAGCATGTTCATCTGCAGAGGCAGCTGGAAACACACACACACACAGGGAAGGGCCGAGAGTCGAACCTACGCCTACCTACATGAACTCACTACAGCATGAAGCATTTACAGAATGCGTTACCGGGATTACTGAGCACAGCACTGTCAGGAGGCATACCCCTAGGTGGGTGGTATCATCTGCAGAGGCAATGCGTCCGATAGGGAATGAAGACAGAGTGCGCAGTCACACAGCCTGTTACCATCCCAAGGTGGCCGTACAGTAACACGCTAGTGCTGCAGTCGGGAATACCAAATAACTACTGAGCAGTACATCACGACATGAATACGGGATGCACCACATGACAGTATACCCTATGAGAGGGCATCCGGCATGCAGGATGTAGGCAGCCAATGTGGCATGACAGCCACATATGAGTCACCTGGATGGTCACCATGGCTATGCAGGATGTCATTGGCCATGGCTACACGCCTAGTAGCAGACATCGGTGCCGACTGTCGTGTGTACCCCCGGCGGGTGTACTGGCCATGCCTCTCACACCTAGTGGTTGCAAAGGGGAGACAGACATGCTCATGGGGTATCAACGCAGTTGGGCGCGGCGTGCACTGTATTGTGTGTCTATCTACACAGCTGCCTACTGGGCATGCTCAGACACTTACACTCGGCACAGAGCAGACATGCATACACATGGTGCGACGGCATGGGTGGCAGACTGTGGACCATCGTGTGTGTCCAGCCACACAACAGCAACCCGGCCATGCCACAGACGTGGCAGTTGCAAAGGGGAAACAGGCATGCACCTGGGGTATCAATGCAGTCGGGCGCGGTTTGCACTGTACTGTGTGTCCATCTACACAGCTGCTTACTGGGCATGCTCAGACACTTAGACTCGGCACAGAGCAGACATGCATACACATGGTGCAACAGCATGGGTGGCAGACTGTGGACCATCGTGTGTGTCCAGCCACACAACAGCAACCCGGCCATGCCACAGACGTGGCAGTTGCGAAGGGGAAACAGGCATGCCGCGGTGTGCACTGTACTGTGTGTCCATCTACACAGCTGCTTACTGGGCATGCTCAGACACTTAGACTCGGCACAGAGCAGACATGCATACACATGGTGCGACGGCATGGGTGGCAGACTGTGGACCGTCGTGTGTCCAGCCACACAACAGCAACCCAGCCATGCCACAGACGTGGCAGTTGCGAAGGGGAAACAGGCATGCACCCGGGGTATCAATGCAGTCGGGCGCGGTGTGCACTGTAGTGTGTGTCCATCTACACAGCTGCTTACTGGGCATGCTCAGACACTTAGACTCGGCACAGAGCAGACATGAATACACATGGTACGACGGCATAGGTGGCAGACTGTGGACCGTCGTGTGTGTCCAGCCACACAACAGCGACCCGGCCATGCTCACACACGTGGTATGTGCTACGCGCCATCCGGCATGCAGACGGAGTGCACACACCGCAAGTCACGGACAGGCAAACCCGTACACACGCGCAGGGTGGACACACATGCAGTCACACGTACACACACAGATGACAGCACAGGTGCCATGGGTGCAGGCTGAACATGTACACACCGAAGTGAACACTGTAGCTGCCATGCCAGCACCTTGTTATCGGTGCAGCAGTATGCCTCACGGTCCCGAAACTGCATGTGACATATGTCCAGAGGACTATGTGGTGGTGTACGTCCGTCGTGCAGAGTACACATGTACTATCAATGATCCCACAGGTGTGATGTAGTCCACCCATACCGGTATACACGGACAGGCGTGATCCACACATGCCATGGGCCTGACACAGGTATGACACATGACTGCAGCTGTACCACATTGAAACACTGTCCGGATATGTCACATATGTGGTTTCCAGGCTGTGTGCATGGACTGCACGCAGGACACATACGAGGCCTGTGATGGACCACATGCATGACACAGGCGTATGCGGTAATACACACATGGAGGGAGGGCGGACACATGTTTGTGGTATGCACCCCCTACAGGGTGTGGCGGTGTTCACAGGGACACATACCCTTGTACAGTTTGCCTGTGACAGCTGTGATACCAAACCACAGTCCATGTTCCATGCATGTTGACACACATGTCACAACATAGCAATGCATACACACATGGCAACAGGGGATACATGTGACATGTGTACTGTGCACGGTGCAGCCATGCAGGGACGGTGTCTGGTGTCCGTAAGACAGTTGCAACCCCCTCCCACATGCATACCCATCATGGGGGCCGTCATTTGGTGGCATAGTAACAGCACGCATGGTAGTCTGTGTGTACACCAATTGTTTAAACACCTATCCACATGCATGTGTGCAGGTGCTGGTCACAGGTGTGTTACACACCGTCCTACCCTGACATGTGCATACAGTCCGCTATGTCGCCTTTACATGACAGCGCTGCCATGATCCATACCCATCGGCCATGCGGGTTCGACCATATGTCACATTGCCACTCTAAACCCTACCACCACCCAAGTGCAGATATTGGCACAGCTGCCGGATACAGTGGTAGTACACAGGATGCACCACATACCGCTGCACGCCTGCACAAACACATGTAGCGGGTGTGACATTCCTAGCACCAACATGTGTACAGGAATGTGTGCCCATGTATGCCACAGATCGGGGGAACTATGTGCCACGTGCCACACATCACTGTACACCATGGTAGAGCTCTGTACCTACCTCAGTGTGGGGTGCACCGATGTGGATGGTGTGGTACATGCAACACGTCATCCCTCCGTGTAGACATGTGTGGCCACCACCATGTCAGTGTGTCAACGTGTGTATGTCTGCTGCTTGTTGAGAGGGTGTATGCAGATATCGTGTTGTGCCCGGACACTGACCACACAGGGTGACCATCCCGTAGTGGTGCTGCATTGTACAGCCCTGTCATTCCCACACCTGTGAGCCTTACTGGCCACCTGTGCAAGACCACCCCTGTGACATGGCGCATCGCTGCATTGTCTTGTGAGGGTGCCGACCACACAGACAGGTGTCCCCATCTGCACACAATGGTGTGTGTGCCATAGAGGTGTACGCCCTGCGAATGCGGGTATATTCCTATACCGGTACAGCATCCGACTGTCGAACACTGTGCACCACAGCTGACATGTGACACCTTTGGTCAGTAGCCAGCACACTGCGTACGACACCTGCAGAATGTCACCATACCTGTACTGTGTCATGCCATGTATGTGATGTCTCTGTCCACCGTAGCCTGTGGCACCGACCACAGGCGTCAGGTGCAGTATATGTGGACATGTGCGTCATGTACCGTGTAGGCAACGTTACACTGTATCCGGCTCCGTGCTCCGCAGGTCTATGTGCATGACCTCTCTTCTTGCAATCCCGACTGTCTGTTCTGTACATCACAAAAGCATTGCACCTGCTCCCATAGTATTCCCACATAGATAAAGTACATGTATACTAAATGGAGTACTACACTGTCCTAGAATCCCCTTGTGTGCCCAATTCCCTATAGGTGCCTTCTGACCCGGCTACACAGCAGATGCATTCACATCCTCTGGCATGTCGACGGGTCAATTGCTAGCGACCTCTCCTGTTCAGATGGTGAATCTGGGCGTCCTGGCCACTGTTACAGGTGCCTCATGGACACGGACAAGCCGCACCTCCCCCAATGACCATAATACATGTGACAGATGCAACTATATAGCCAGACAGGGTGCTGTGCTCTCTCCAACCATGACCGGCAAGACCACGCGGGAGGGGAAGGACACAATGCACACCACATACCCAGTGTCACATGTGACCATTGCAAATGCTAATCAAACACATGAACACAGTACGACATACCTGGGGCACTGTAGGACATGTCGCGAACCTAACGAGCCCTCTGAAGCAGACACACAAGCTACTGCCTCCACAAGACATAGGACATGCAACACATAGTTCTCAACGTCAGTGTACTAACCCGGCAGAGACCCAAAGGCGATGCACACACTGCCAGACACACCTGTAATGGGTGACGCCACTGCCAGACACACCGACGTCCCACCCACCATACTGAACAAGGGAATGATCACAGTAGGCTGCCTGCCGGGCGCTGGAATACGCCACATAACACACGCACTCAGGTCACTCCGCAGCATGTGCAGGTATGACGCGGTCATTGCCCATGCTGGTGTCTACGTCTGGTGGCATACCAACCTGGGATACATTACAGGACACATAGAGGGCCACTCAGATTGTATAGCCCAGGCCGGCATGTCCCTGACCCTGGGCAGTATCCCACCCTCATCAAGTATGATGCCACTACACTGGCTCAATGTGGTCACCCTTGACAATGTCCTGGTTACCGGTGTCAGTCTGAGGGGATCCGGATTCCATTTACCTGGGATGACATGCTTGGCACGCCACACCCCTTCGCATGGTATGGCTGTCAGCTGTCGCCCCTGGTCTACAAGGGTTTGGCAAAGGCACCTTCCACCCCCACAGTGCTCACCGCAGGCACGGCTGGAATGATACACCTACCATCCCACACTACAAGCCTGGAGAACACACAGGATAATGCAGCTCACTGCCAGTGGTCTACAGCCAAGCTGCACACCCTCAAATGCCCTCCTCAATATGGAGGACATCGATGTCAGTGCAGTGACTGGAACATTGGTCAGGGCTGCTGAGAGCACCCCAGCACTGTAGGGTCATACCCTATATCACGCGTTCAGGACCATAACCCGGACATAACACAGAAGGAGGTGGAGTCCCCATTTCTATGACGGATACACACACCTCCATGTTGGCAGAGATGCACGTAGCAGCGGGGAATATCCAGGTGCAATTAACCATGGTTAGGACTGCCCTACAGTTTGTTGCATGCTACAGACCACCCTCCCAAACCCAGGATACCTGCACAGCCGTCCTGAGGACACTGGTGAGTGTGCATGCTCTCACAACACCGCCGTATTGGGTGACATCAACCACCCATACATAGACCGAGAACATTACCCAAGACACAACACCCTACGCCACAGGTCCCAGGTGTTCATACACCTGACTGCTGTGGAACACCCATGCACCATACCCACTAGGGGGGGACGTATACCAGTTCTGATCATCACACATGGGGAGGATATGCTCCACACAGGATGTACATCCCTCAATGGTGATGTCAGACCGTATAGTGGATCCACTGGTAATCCACATCCTGCACCCAACACCGGCATGGGAGACCTAAGTGATGACCTCTCCACAGCAAACCACACACGTCATATGACCGGTGTGGTATCCTACAAGGCCTCCATGCCAGTGGTAAACACAGGCCACACTGCTGAAACCCTTACAAATGCCTTCTCTGAGCACCCCCAGGGATGTCTGCACCAAGCGATCATGATAACATCAGGACCTTGTCCACCGAAGGCAGGCACATGATCTGGTGGACCCCAACCACTGACAAACTGTACAACAACAGTTGGAGCTAATACATGACAGAGCAATATCAGTACCAGGGAAGGCATCACTCATTAATACCGGCGTTAACATACGGTCACACATACAATCATCCAAGGCCGCTTGTGGGAGTGGTACTGCAGAGGGCACATGAGACAACCATAGGGCCTTCCTTAGCTGTGGTAGGGACATGGGTGGGAGCGCACAGTCATGCCCGGAATTACTCCAGAATGGTACAAGGGTCACTGAACCCACAGACATTGTCAACAAACCAGCGGACATGTTCCATGCATACATCCACCCCCCCCAAGAGGGGACGTATCCATCCCACCAGAGTCTAGTCTCCCAAACATCTCGTATGCCCAGGAGTGATCTGATATCTGTTACACAGCACCAATGGGCCCAGATGGTGTCCCTGGCTGTGTGCTACCCAACCTCATTGAGGCCCTCGCCCCACATAAGGCCGCTGTGTCATCTTAGCCTTACTACGGGCTAGGTCCCCGCTGGATGGCATACGGCAGCTGTGGTCCCACTACGCCAGGGTAGTGCTCTTATGGACTGTAGACATTCCTGCCCTATCAGCTTGACAAGCCTTGTCTGCAAAGCTGCGGGGAGGTCCATACTGAGGCCCATGAATACAGACAGTGGTGTACAGCCAATACCGGAACATACCCACAACGACTTAGTCAAGGGCAGATCCTGCCTCCCAAACCTGCTCGGCCTGTCTGGAGGGGTCACTAAGGCCATTGATGGGGGTACGTCGGTTTGCACAGACTACCATGACCTGGCGGGAGCGTTCAAACCGCACTCCACGTGGGACTCATGGAAAGGCTCGCCAGCGTACATGTGGGGACATATGTCACACGATGGTTTTCCAAATGGATGGAGGTCACACCACACAGGGTTTGTGTTCCTGGTGCCATGTCAGACTCCAAGCTGGTCTCGAGTGGAGGCCCACAGGGCTCAGTCCTGGGCCCCCTCCTGTTCGGCATTCAACCTTCCAATGTGCATGCAAACATAGGGGGATTGTGGCAGACAAGGTATGCAGATGACTGCACACCGCGCACCATACCCAACACCCCATCTGACACGGACATCCACCTGGGGCCTCATAGACATGGATAACTGGTGCCAGAGCCATGGCCTGCTGCTACATGCCAGGGAAGGTGCAGACCTACCCAGTGGGAAGGACATGTTCGCCCCGACGTAACATGTAGGTGGTAATCCATTCAACATGGTGGACGTGTTCAGGAACATGGGTACCACACCTGTCGGTAACCTCTGTCAACACACACAATGCCAATGTGGTTGGGAAGACATTCCACTGTGGCCACCTGGTCAGGAAGGAATCACATCCACATCAGGGGAGTTCATTGTACCTCTGTACACTTCACACATCAGACCAATGATTGCGTACAATGCCACATCTGGGCTGTACCTAACCTGACACCTGCAGCACTCGGAAGGACCACAAACGTTCCACAACACGGGGATAAAGGTGCTGAGACATGTGTCACACGCTGCCCGACCAAGGGGACTCCGGCTGTATACCTTCCCAGCATGTCTGCTCTGTGGTGATCTGTGCCTGACATACACGGCCATGTCCGACCTGGGTGACATGAACATGTTCCACCTCCTAGGCTCCAGGCAAACACGGGCACAGAAGCGACTGTCAGAAACCTCAACATGAACATGAATAGGACGTGCTGGGGGAACAGGGTCAATGCCCAGAGACCCCCTTCAACATTGAGAGGTTTGCCAGCCCATGTGAAGCAGAGGCCCTGACTGACTTTGTCCAAGAGTAATCGTGACGTGTGGATGTGTGATCATAGGTATGCGCCAGGCATCATCTCTGTGTCACTGCTGGACAGAGGGACAGCAGACCGATGGATGTGGTATCCTCATCCTAAGGGGTGTTAGCAGCCACACACACTCTGGCTAGGATTACACATGCCGTAGGGCACATAGCCTGGTATGTACATGTGCGCCTATGTACCTATGTAGGGGTCCATGCAGGTTGCGGGTACCTGTGGTATGCTGATATTGCCAGATGTGCCTGTGGGTACCCCACAGCTACACGTGGGGGACTGATAACAGTGCTCCCAGTAGGCACATGCAAGTAAATCGTAATTGGCATACGGGTTAACTGAACCAACATGGTGCTACACATGTAACTGCCACGCATACTATGTACACAAAACAATGAATGCTGCACCTGCACTACATGGTATGTCTGCTGCATGATGTCAGTGCATGACCCACGTCACATACGCACCTGTCACCTGCCATACACAACCACCGCAACATACACATCGTGTACTATGCGGACACAGGTATCACATACACCTCTCACTATCTTGTCCACCCTGTGCATCAGAATATGTTTGCATAACCGTGCACCGATGGTGTAGATCACGGTGCTGTGGCAGAGGCTTCATCATATGCCCAGGGTGATATGTGTGCCAGGGACATAGGCTGTACCAATGGATGACATCATGTGTGTGTGTAAGGGCCTGTGCATTTACTGGACATGACTGTGCAGAATGCATGTGGATGTGGTGGAGCCCTACAGTTGTGTCTGCTGTGTGTGGGTATGTGTGTACACAGTTCAGTCATCTGTGATGCCTACACGGGGTATACTTGGCAGCCCCAGACTGTACAGTGCAGGTTGTACGGCTCACTGTGTCCGCCTGCGGCCACGTGACCCTTGCCTGCCTGGAGTCGCATGGGCACTACCGGGTGGAGGTATAGAGTGGCCACTCTCCGATGACACATGTCCGCTGGAACCGTGTCCACACTGGGACCATCCAGGGCCACATCCACGTGGCCTGCTGTGTCCTGGTGTGGTTGGTGTAGCACCAGCTACACTGCTGCTGCTACCAGCACTGTGTGAGTGGGCATGAGAGGTGGCACTCATATGTCGACCTGCACTAGGTGGTGTTGCTGGCCTACGCCCACGTGCCCTACGCCTCACCCCTACCAGGTGTTCCAGCACAGACAGCTCACGCTCGCGGATTGCCATGCCTCGGTCGAGGATCCCAACCATCTCACCTAATCTCCTATCCAGAACATCGGCAAGCTGCTGTTGAGCATTTGCCAATGACTGGATGTTCTCATTTAAGGAATGGATTGCGGCCCTCTGCAGCCTCTGCCCTTCTTGGTTCTGCCATTCGGCACGTGCCTGTGCCGCCATTACAGTCTGAAACATGCGTCTGGTTATACCAGCTGCTGCACCCTGTACGGCAGGTGCATGTCTAGCAGTGCTCCTCCTATGAGCAGCACCAGCCACATGCCTGTGTGGCACTTCACCAGTCATTACACTGGCAACATGGTGTGTACCCGCACCTTCTGCAGCCACCACACATTCCTGCTCGGTGCCAACAGACGCTGACTGTCCTTCTTCTATGGGCAACGGTGATATGGTATGTGTCGGCATCTGAACCGTGTGCGGGGATGAAGGGGACATAGGTGGGATGTTCTCCAATGGCACAGCTTCTGCCCGTGACGACCCTGCTTGTGCCTCATGCACATGGTCATCACCGCTAGTATCTGTGGGGACACTAGCATCAGATGGACCGCAAGAGGGTAACGCACCTACAGCACCTGTGAATACAAAGACATACCATAAGTTACATTACACACACGCAGACACACATGCGGACACACACACACACACACACACACACACACACATGCGGACACACACACGCTGACATACACACACAGACACACACACATGCAGACACATCATGCATGTGATATTGCAGGTGGCATGCAGCATTCCCACACCACAGCCCAGTGAATGCAGCCCAGACATTAATAGTGGCAGTATGCATACTGCCCTGGAGTGCACACTACATCAAGCAGGTGTCTTTTAGTACGCTTGCAGTACACACATTCATGGTAGTTTGCATGCATCACCGTGATACACCGTGTGGCCACGGGCGGGTTAACAGTACACATGGCTGGCGTCACTATGTCATGTAAACCGCAAACATGTGCAGTATCATGTGGACATGTGACAATGGTGTCCCACCACATGCACCACATCACAACGGATGTCATAGTGCAGTGTTATGTGTACAGTCTACAGATAGAATGCATGTGTAACAAGGATGTCTGTGCAGGTGTGGTTGGTGTGAGCTGTGTACATAGCTGTACAGTGGAGAGTACGGGCACTGTGCCACTGCACGGCAGCAGAACACAGGTATGTTTCTGTGCGATGCGTAACCTGGACGCATTGCATTGCCATGTCTGAAAGTCAGTTCTGCTGTTCAACAGCACGTATATGGTAGACATTGGTGGCACCTCTAATGGCTGCAGACAGGCATTCCATTTGTCTGGTGTACCACATCGGATGTCCAGGGGGTCCACTACAGTGATGACCCCACTATGTGTGGACAGGGTGCAACGGTGACTACCCACTGCGGATGTACTGTGTGGCAACATGCCTGTAGGTATCACCCATGGCCATGTTTGTCTGGTTCATGGACAATTGTGTGTGATGGGCATCGTGTACACAGCCCTGTGGTGACCCATGTGACATACAACCTGACATACAAGTCTGAGGTGTCACATTCCCGAAGGCTATGCAGACATTGTGGATGTCTGCTATGTCGGGCATAGGTCATGTCATGGTGTGACAATGTTGCGGACAGACCTCCACGTGCATGGGACATGTCATGTGCCATGTCACAACGTGTGCACCCAATGCAGGGGCATAGGTCACAGTGGTAACACCTGTGTTCTGGCCAGATCACAGCTCACTATGTGGTACTGTGTGCATACCGCAAAGGCATACTGATGCATACTACACATGCAGCCATTGTGGAACACCTCCACCATTGTATGCATAGCTGACTGCACATATCACACCGATGGGTTATGTGGTGTCATGCCGGTCTATACTAACTGTTGTATCTACTGTACATGGGTGGCGTGTGTGTCGGGTGGTGCAACCTGTATACCATGACTGGGGCAGACCCAGGTTTGCATGTCATACCTGGACACATGGGGAATATCTATACACCATATCATGCCTATTACTAGCAACAGTCTCACCTGCGACAGACCCATGTCTGTCCGACACGCCAGACGTACCTGTATAGGGGCGACACAACAGTATACACATTATCCATTACTATCGCCACGGTAAGCACTGTGCATGTCACATCATGCACCTGTGTGTTAGCATGTGCTATGCACATGTCTGCAAACACAACATAGCATACTGTAGTATGCAGCTTGTGTGGCCATATACCTGGCATGTGTTGCTACATTATGTGGTGTACTATGACACCCACACCTACGTCAGTTATCATACAAACATGCAAGACTGACTTACCAGGCAGCTCCAGGCTCGTTGGTTGGGAGACACCCACC
The DNA here is from genome assembly GCF_019279795.1 of Protopterus annectens. Classification (NCBI taxonomy): domain Eukaryota; kingdom Metazoa; phylum Chordata; order Ceratodontiformes; family Protopteridae; genus Protopterus; species Protopterus annectens. The sequence continues at coordinate 1,604,694,770 of NC_056728.1, forward strand.
TCCACGATGGCAGCGAGGGTTTCAGCATGTTGTTCCCTGGGTGTCCCCAGACTGGCCAGGAGCTCCTCTGTGTGTGTGAGTGGGGGCTGGGTTGGTGGCCCACCACCTGTCCCACCTTGTTGTCTGGCGATTGCGGCGGCATGCTGTTTCGCATGCCGAATTAGGTCTGTGCAGTGTCTGCGGATCTGCTGATATGTGCGGTTGTGGCCGCCCACGGTGTTCACCCTCCTGCGCAAATCCTGCCACATGTCTTCACGCTGCTGTGCCTGTAGTGGCACATGGCTGAACAGTATGTCATAGTTGTCGTGGAGCAACGGTATTATCACTTCATCCTCCTGTCGGCTGAAGGCAGGCAGCCGGGAACGTGGCATTATCTGTAAGACATAATGATGCTGACAGGTCACATTTACACTGCTGTACTGGCATACTGCTGGACATACATTGCTATGACATGTACAACATCTGCACAGTAATCTCTGCGATGCATCATGGCAGTGACACAGCCGACGTGTTGCCGTCACACCATTGAGCAGTGGGTGTCATATCATATCTGTGTGTCACCTCATCACACTGTACACACACCATGTTGATGTTAGCCTGCTGTGGACATGTGTACCTGCCTGCACCTGTGTCCATATCAGTTGGCACAGGTCCCCATGTGACAACAGTTCTACTGTTCACCTGGATGCTGTGTATATGTCACTAGACATCCCATACGCGACCATTATGAACGTCAGCGGTGGCACTGCACACATACACATGGACACCTGTACATGCATGTGTTGTGCCATGTACATCCACACAGCACTGTACGGGTGTTGAGCAACCTGCCACGGCTCACCTGTGTTGCACATGTGATACACATGGGACAATGTGTAACCATGTCACATTAGCAGGAAAGGTCATGCATAGCATGTGCGCACGCACATTGTCCACAGCAACACACAGCACCTGTAACACCACAGGGTGCATCACCGCCACATTACTGCTGTGGACGGTTGATAGTGAACGTGCCTTTTGTCCATCGCACCATGTAGGACTGTGATAGCACATGCAGCCTTGCTGGGCAGGGCTGCATGGTATGGCAGGGTATGTCACATACATGGCACTGGGATGTGACCCACCTGTGGGGTACTGATATTGGCAGGGTGGCTGTCCATTCCATATGTCATTGCTATGTGTATATGGACATTACACATGTCTATCATCATGGTGTGGACACTGGCCTTATGCAAGGTAGGCTGCATGCTGCTTGGCGGGGGTGTGTCTGGTGCATGCAGGTATCGCACATCCATGCATACACATTAACCCTGACAGGTGCTATGTGCTGCGATATTGTTCAACACAGTGCTGTATGTGCCCACACACTGCTATCCCGTGCATATGGATGGTTGCCTGGACTGACATGGGTACCACATATGTCTACATCCAGTGCCTGCTGCCACCCCCATGTCTGCTGGTGCACTGCACAGTGCCATCCCTCCCACGGGGAACGTGGTGTTGGGCACAGCATAGGTATCCATGTATGGGGACAGGGATGTTCACATAGCAGGGGCACTGATGGTATCGTCGATCTGATCATACACGTATGACGCACCCCTCACACATACAACCCATTCAATATGTTGAAGAACCACAAACTGCAAGCCAGCAACTCCTCAGAAGGAATTTATTTGAAAAACCAAGATGCAATAAAATTCTCAAGCGCCTCGGCCAACAGCCTTTAACAGAGTACCATTCAATATGTTATTCGCAACACTGACACAGCTATACTGCTATGCCGGAGACATTCCCAGACGTACATACACTGATGCGTGCACATCTGTCTGTGGCATGGGCTGGACTATTGGTGTGGTTCGGCACATAATGTGTTTGAGTGTGGCTGGCGCAGACCTACTGTGCACATGTCTACACAGTAAGCCTGTTCTACAGTAGCCATTGGTGATATGCTGTGCACATATCATATCTGTACATTGTGTTGGTGTCTGTCTGTCCACGGGCCAGTGGTGGGACACACAGGGATATTGGTGAACATATATGCATGCAACCCTGTACTGCTGTACCGCTAGCTTCTCGGGTGCTAATGTGTCATAGACATGCACACCGTACCCGAACAGGTGGTAGTGGGTTGCCACCCATACCCATCTCCTCTTGTGGGTTGCTATCATCCAACACCCTCTTTGTATTGTATGTTCAGGTTATGAACTGTGTGGGGCATGTGGGCATGCAATGCAGTACTGCGTGCCTTTGCACCCATCGCAGAACATGTCACACAGGTACACTGGCAGCCGTACACTTCACAGCTTGATGACGGCACAACACATGTTGTACACACGTAACACATGTCCTGTGGGACATGGTCAAATGTACAGGCATGTCCAACAGTCACATGCCACTGCTACCCCTACATGATGGCTATGCAGGACATGTGGCGGTACAGCAACTGTCACATGTACACGTGCAATGCCCCCCTACCTACATCGCGTGGTACTGCCTGTGGGGCATGTGCGTCTGCATCCATGCTATGGCCATAGATGACAGTTGTACATCGATATGTGCAACATACCTCATTGTGTGTTCTCATGTGTGCATGTTCAACATGTCTACGCATTGTTTGTGTCTGTCACACAGTCATTGTTGTGCATGGTTTACATGGCAGCCATGGCGTACTGTGTGTGATTCCAGTTACTTCATTGGGATACCAGCATTGTACATTATCATGGCGTATTCCAGCCATCACGTAGCCATCCTAGCTGACACTGTTACCCAGCCAGTGGGAGGTGTTCTGCCATGTGCACATACGTCACACAGTACGAGGGTGGCTGACACCCATTCTCGGGACAGGGTTCTGACCGCTGTGGATGTGTGTGATGCTGTCGACGACCATGACTGCGCCAGATGGTGACATCTGGATGTGTAACATTCACAACACACACCTACCTTCACGTAGCAACACATCATCCACAACAATGGACATTCCTGCCAGAACACTGTGTGCAGTATGTCTGTATGACCACTGCAGGCACCACTGGTGGCCACCAGCATGGCTGACAACAGCACCAGTGTGTATCCCGTGTGACCATGGGTTACACCATTCACAACACACCTGTCTCAGATGACCCTGTTGTGGGTCACAGTGCAGTTCCACACATCATGTAACAGTATACATCATGCACCGATATTTTGCGGATGTGTGAACGGCTGTGCAACTCAACATATGCACACATGACACATCACCTGGTACAACGTGTCTGTCTTACCACACGTTATTGTGACCACCCTGTGATGACATTGTACAGGCTACGTGGACTGGGACATGTGATGGCCAAAGGTATATTCACCCTCCGGGTGTGTGTCTAGCCAGGTGTACATTAGGCAGTGGTCTGCACATGGGGATACTGTACATTGGCCTACTCTGTCACTGCGACTGTTGACTATGCTCATATTGTACTTATACAGGCATGTGGTATCTGTCCAGTATGACAGTCGTGGTCGACCACACTACTGTGGCACACATGACCTGCGGACATCTGCCTAGGGTGTGGAGCCCACATGTACATCTTCACATGCTATGCTGCCTCTGCGGCGGTGTCACATGTCTGTCTCCAGCAGGGCTTTAACAGGCAGGCACGGCATGCAGTAATGTGTGACAATGCTTGAACCCTCCACTGTGCTGCACACAAGCACGGCACGCACAGTAGTGCACACCTGACATTTATCTGTCGTGCCTGGACCTGCCTCCATGCTCTGCACAGCACACCTGCCAGTCCAGATTGTACACAGATCATATCCCCCAGGCACATACCTGGACTGCAACACACACAGGTGAGGGGATCCCACATCACACAATGTTTTACACACATACTGTATATTTTCCGAACACAATGCATCATAGGTACTCCATGTTCGGATACCCATGTTTGTGACCGCTAGACACATTGTAACACGCAACAGAGAGTACACTGTACACCACAGGTTACATGCTGGCTGTGTTGTCATACTGTACATTGCACCTCGGACAGTTGCTACTGCCATGTGCTGACAGCAACCCACACTTCCCTAGTATGGACTCCCATGTACCCACACATGCTTGGCCATGCACTACACATAGCTGGGTGACACATCACACAACACATACCATACCTACACTACCCTCGGCATGCACCATACCTCCATGTGTCTGCTGTGTTAAACCTAGGGATATCCCCCCTCTGGTAGATGAACATATATGCTTGGCCCTGCTAGCCACACCCTGGACACACACCCATCGCAGCATACATGGTACATGTGCTCAACGGCCGGTACTACTGACGTCTGCTGACGGGGGTGGTTAATGGCATGGCACCCTGGCAGCTGGACAGTGTACGTGACTATGCTGACACATATCACAGTGCACTTCCGCAATATGTACGCAATGGTAGGGACCATGCTATTCCACACAGAGACATGGCAGTACTGGCCTTTTCACAGACGCCACGGTGGTAGTCATGTTCCATGCACATCTGCTGTATGGGCACATGTGCAGGCTGTTGCACGGTGGGTATATTCACATGTGTGGGGTGCATCACTTGACAGTCATGGTGGGTCCTCGTGGTCCATCACATGCTCCAAGGCTAGCTACCTACACATGACTGCCGCACATTGCAGTGTGGGCCCTCAGGCAGTGTGGTGGTATGTCTGTGTTGTTTGGCTACATCCACATTCGATGTAGCATACAACAGTCACCCAGGCATTGCCGACTGAGATGTTGTTGGCAACATGCCAGCCAATGGGGTACCTACCAACAATACACACTCTCACTCACTACAGGGTTGCAATCCATACATGGACATTGCAGTGTCCCTGTGGACACATACATGGTACTGCCATGCACACATTATGTCCTAGGACACTGTCCCAATGTCACCTCCGATCTCCCTAGCTGTTATGTCCCGCCAACCTGTTTGGTATGTGTCTCCGCAGCAGCCCACTGAATTAACTGCTAGCCTGTTCATGGACGGTGTGTACCTTGACCACCACACTACCGCATCTATCACACTACACATGGGTGGTACTGCATTGCACATGTGGGACTGCATTCGTACACCCATGACTGGACCATTCAGTATGGCACTGGGGCACATCCTCACATCCGTGCTTCACACACTCATTGATGACCTCCATGCCTTTACTGGCACCCTTGTTGGGCCTCTGTGTGGCACAGCATGCCACATACACATGCTGGCCACCTGTCATACCATTGCATGGGTGGTTGGTGTGGTACGGAGGGTAACAGATCAGACATTGTCCCCACATTGCCCTTCAGCACCATTCCACATTCTGGTATTGGCAATGTACACATCCACCACCACATCATACCCTGTGTCTCAGGATGTTAGGCTATATGACTCCTGGACAGAACACACAGTGGTGCAAGCATATCATGCTACCTACTACATGTCAGGTACATGTGGCATTACACAGTCCTCAGTCATGTGGCCCCTCATGTTCACTATTTGCTTACATACACAACATGCTGTCACAAAGTACTGTCCATGCCTAGATATCCCACATCAACATACCTGGCAGCATTGTAGCTCCACCAGCTCATACTGCTAACAACCATACAGGTGTCGGTGTGGCAGATACATCATGTAGATGTCATTGCGTCAGGATACATCACACATGGTGCATACACATCACCTTTGCATAGCAACAGTCATCCACTGGGTATCACATGGATACTGTCCCCATACATGCATATCACATTGTACATGGTTGCTGTACACACACATGCCCCACATGGTGATGTGGTTGCCATATTCCACTGTGGCATGGGTACACATCTGCAGGGCCACACATATCTGTACTGTGTGTGTTGCTGGTACATAGGTAGCCTTTGTACCTGTGCCATACACACATCTACACACGGGCAGGGTTACAATAACACATTCGTGATGTACCTTCCACAACAGCTACGACTTTACATGGCACGGCATTGTCATGCCGTGATGTATACCAGGCTCAGACAGTTTGCATATGCGGATGACAGACGGGGAACACATCTGTACTCATCTGCGTACCACTTACACAGGGGTGTCATCTACTCTGACATGGGCCATGTCCTCCGCATTAGTGATGCATGTAGTACTCCTACATGGCAATTGCAGTGGGCGGGGTGAATGAAGCACTCCTGCATATGTGCACACATGCCACATTGCATGGCCTGGGCTTCTGTGTTACTCCAGACACAACACACACCATGCTGTGGAACATAGGTCCTGTGCACATCCCACAGGGACACACTGTGGCACTGGTCATGTGATAGCTCCCTTGCTGATAGGGTGACACATAGTCATGGTACCACCACAGCAGCAGTACTGTGTAGACATGCAGTTGACATCCACCTCTGCTGTTCAGTGGACACTACCGTGGGGAGGTGACACTACTGTGTACACTGCACATGTGTTTACACATGGACCTGTCGGACGTCATTGTTGCACACATTGCACCTGCTACAGATCGTTTGGACATGGTTACTTGGTGTTCCTTCCATTTCGGGTGGCTATTCTGCTACTACTCTGTCCCATATGTACAGGCCATACATATCCTGTTAGTGTACATAACACTAGGCCATACCTCCATTATGCATGCTATGCCTGTGATACTGTGTATGATGTCTGTCATATCCACCATGACAGCTTTACATTACACATACTTGACATAGTAACCCCTACTGCGAGGCATACGTGCACGTCGTGCGCACATTACGTATGACATTGATGGTATATGCCCATACACATGTGTGCTGTGACAGTATACATACATGTCCTATCCCCTGCTGTGGCACTTCCTTGTTGGACATCCACTGCCAGCATCGGCGTGGGTGGTGGCATTGTTCTGTGTTTTGCCCCCCTATGGCATCCCTTGGGTTATCCCGGCTGTGTACATGATGTCCCACTGCTGTGCACACGGTGTCCACAGTCGTTGGTATGCTCAGCGGGATAGCACTACATAACCACCTTTCACCACTCTCTGCTTTATGGACAGGTATCCTTACTTACAAACACCGTTCACATACAGTGCAGCTTCGTCATACACATCATGCGTTACACACCAGTACATCTCGTGGGTTCTACATACCTTTCCTGTGTTTACTTCCATTTTCCGTTCGAGTCTCGCTATATCGTTATCTCTCAGTCGAGCCGTTTTTTAGTAGTGGTTCGGTATGAGCATACAGTTTGAATATCCTAGGAGTCTTCCTTATATCCGTCGTCACCTGCAACATGTGGGTTCATCACACCAATAGCTGTTCCTCGGTGTGTACTTATGCACATATCACCTGTGCATCTACTCCATTCATACAGTACGCGTCGTAACTAGGGCATGGTTCATTCCTCGCCTGGGCGTTGGTTATTTGCACTACCTTCGTGGAGATGGTCTGTATTGTGTTATGTTATGTGTGACTGCAGCCGCTATGTGTGGCATCAGGTACATTTCGCAGTGGTGTTAGCTGTGGATTGTGTGTGTTGGGTATGGTATTATGTTCGACATGTGGGTGTCCCTGTCCTGGCGGCGTCTGTCGATGGCATTTTGCATTCGGATGTGTAACATAGCTCTTGTATTCCTTTACACAACGGATGCAGGTATGCATCCGCTGCTGATAGTGTTTCCCACGTGAGATGTTGCGGTTATGCCGCTGTCATTGACTGCCTGTATGTTTTTGCTGCTATTGCGGCTTGTATCCCTTTGATATGTGCGATGGGGTATATCGGCGGTTGTGGGTGATGGGTACGGGTTGTGGGCCTTGCATTTCTACATACACGGTATGCTTGTGTGTGTGCTCCATCCCTGCCTGGGGTGCTGCAGGTTACCTGTCTGTTGTTCTGGGAGTGTAGGTTTTGTTGATGTCGTCTGGTGTCGGTATCGCCTGCATGTGTGCTTCCTGCATGTATTCCTCCGTCACATCGGTAGTATATCTGCGGCTGTTAAATGCGTGCCGACTATCCCTTGGCATTTTGTCCCGGATATTTACGGTCATTGTGGTCCTGTACTTGGGACGGCCTGTATGCTACCGGTTGCCATCTATTCGGGTGGCGATTGCTTGTTTGACACTCGTAGAACACACAGCGGTGTTTTCGGGCCGATACGTAGCCACGATCGGTGCCGGGGTAGCACATGCGTATTTCCGCAGTACATAACTATTGCTGTGTAACGTTGCCGACATATCGTTTTGCAATTAACATATCGGTGCCATACATACGGTCATGGTTATTACATACGTCCTTTGCATTTCAGGTTGGCTATAGTCCTGTGGTACATTCTGGGACATTTTCGCTTTGCATCATTTTACGTCGCCACGCACCTAGCCAGGGAGGGGCTCTCAGTACTACTTTGGGGGTACTGCTGTACATACGCCTGTGGTTTCTATACTGTATGCCTACACATGTTATTCTACTCCGCCTGTCACATGTCACCTACATACACATTTTACAGTGGCACACACATTACACTCGCACAACGGAACACACGACACCCTCACCGCACACATACACATACTGCCGCTGTCACAGGGACGGTTGCACACAGTACCTACGTTGCCCGCATCACCGGCGGCGGTGTCTACCTCCGCCCTCATATCCTAATAACATTACCCGCACATGTCCTGTTACTGTACCGTGGCCTGGCGATCATCCCGACTCGCGATTATGCATTTAGGTAGGTTGACCTTTCCATGGGTGGCGTTCCCTGTTCTGTCAACCCTCCCGGATACTCAGGTTGTCGTTCACTATGTTTACTATGTAGAGATATTGCGTCTTACTTCTCTGTCACCTTGCATCCCTCTGATTCCCTGTCTTACCTCTTGTACTTTATATATGTGTATGTGTACATATATTTTTACGTGTGTAATGATATCTATCTCCATATCTGTGTATGCACATATGTACATATGTATACACCTTGCGGCGAATGTGGCAGCATACAGCAACGCCGTCTGCTGTAGGACCCGCGTACGGTTGAGGTGTTGGTGTTCCATGCTCTGCTGGCTGTTGGGTATGCAGTGTTTGGGTGCTACCTATGTTGGAGTCACACATGGGACCACCCATACGGTACACATTACGGGTGGCCATGTTTGTGTGCCATCCATTTCACTGTGTGTGCAGGTAGGGAGGTGTCAGTCCATGGGGCCTACGCTGTCAGAGTATGTGCTATACGTTCCCTCTTTGCCAAGGCATAGGCATATTGGGTACGCCTCCGTCTGCCTACTGGGGCTGGCACAGTGTGTTCATGGCGCTGAACGCTCTGTGCCTGTGCTTGCCTTGGCAGTTGTGGCGGGCTTTGTGGCCCTTCACCATTATGTCCCTGCAGCAGCTGTTTCCACAGGATCATATTATGTAGCATGGCACATACTATGAATATGTGGGCACATGTGCCTGGAGAGTACTGCAGGGCTCCACCGGATGTAGCCAAGCACCGGAACCGTGATTTCAACATCCCAAACACACGCTCTATGATTATTCTGGTTTGTGCGTGTGCCTCATTATGGCATTCTTGCATGTGTGTGTGTGCATTTCTGATGGGTGTCATCATCCACGGCTCCAGTGCATAGCCAGCATCCCCCACAAGGTGGCCGTGTGTGATGTCCCCTGGCGAATACCTGATACAGCTGTGAGGCATGCCAGATATGGGAGTCGTGGTAGCTTCCAGGGCTGCCAGCACACACATCCATGATAATGCCCTGCGCATTGCACACGACCTGGCAATTGATGGAAGGGAATCCCTTGCGGTTTATGTAGCGTCTACCCTGCTCCCCGGGTGGTGACTTGATTTGTATGTGCGTACAGTCTATCGCACCCAGTACCTCCGGTATTGTGCCACACGGTGGAAGTGGCGCATATTGCTAGCCAACTCCTCCTGAGATCTGGGGAAGTATATATACTCATGGGCATGTCGTAACATGGCATCCAGAAACTGGTGTAGTACCCTGGATGCTGATGCCTGTGAGATGCCCATTATATCCCCGGTTGGCCTTTGAAAGGTACCTGTAGCCAGTATTTGCAAGCTTACACATACCTTTGTGTCCACTGGGATGGGCTCCCCTCTGTTGTTTCTTGTTCTCAGGCGTGGCCGGCACAGCTCCGCTATTTGCTGTAACGTGTCCCTGTCCACCCTGTAACGCTCTACTATCTCCAGGTCTTGAAGCCCCTGGTAGGTTACCCTTGGTCTGAACACTCTCCTTCTCCTCTGAGGCCTACGGTAGTTGTCAGCACCCTCCTCCGCAACTCCGTCTGTCTCTGATACATGCTGATGTATCACAGCCACGGCGGCACCCAACATATACATTTTAAAAGTTCCCCGTGTGTTTACACCCTAAAGTGTGGCGTTTGGGAATACGCGCTGTGTGTTGTGTGCATTCACACTTTATACTGTTGTGCTGTACACCCGGTGATGTCATTGGGTGTGTCTGTGCGGCCGTATCTGTGGATTATCTTCCGTGTTTTACCGTTGGCACTGCAACGCTGTTGCCTTTGGTGTTACATTACACTTGCCTGCATTGGTTTAGCTTTAGACCTTACCTTACTGTTTCTGCATGTTGCACCTACTATTTCCTGGATTGCATCCTGCAGAGCCCTGTCATGTGTGGTTTCTGGGACATGGCATATCATGCATTTTGTCTGCCACCGCCGTTATGCTACCTCTCTACTTGGCTGTGCTGTATCAGTTCTTCACTCTTTGCAATTCTGATACATCCCCTACTTTCTTTGCATTCATATGCCTCCCCTTTCCTGTTTTGCGGGTTTCTGCATGCAGAGTTGTCAGCTGCCGCCAATTGCCCTTCGTGGATTGATTGGTGTTGATTGCTCATTACGACTCCAATTACACTGCTTCTGCATTTCCTCATATTCTCTGCTTCACCTTCCTGTATCCGTGGTTGTTGATGGGGCAGCCGTCACATGACTGGGTTGGGGGAACGTAGTCATCCTCGTGCACATGCATCTCTGCGCGCATTGTGTACTCTCAGTGCATCTATTTCCTCACACGCCAGTCCTGCTGCTGTGATGTGCATTGTACAGCCCATGTTTGCTGGGCTCCAATGTGCTTCCTCCTACAGTGGCACACCCCTCTGCGGTTGACATGTATTCCCTCTGGGCTACTCCTCGGTGTATTACCGCTGCGCCGTTTGGTGCAGCCTTACACCGGTGGGGGGTTTGCGATTCAGTATTATCTGCCTCATTTGCATGGCATTGACTACTAATACATGGTTACAGCACCGAACACTGCCGCCACTCCTTGGCAACCCTTGCGCTGTGGTTGTAGCTTTCCATGCATACTATGGTGTATTGTGGCTGTGAAGCTGATGTGTATTATACTGCTCTTTTATGACATTGTCATATTATTTCATTGTTTCGCACCTTCCGCGGACATGTCCTGGGGTTCTGCTGTGGTTTCTGCAGACATACCATTTATGTCATTATTTACATTTTGTGCATGTTTTCTTTTCACATTCTCGGTGTCTTTCGCAATTGGCATATTGCACCAGTATGATACCTGACGTTGACAGCCTTCCGTTACTCCTATGTCATGTTTGGATATATGTAAACTGTTTTTTTTGGTTTACATTGCCGTGCCCTTATGCTACGCCTGCGCCACTTCGTGGATCGCTATATGCCTTCATTTGCATGGTACAACACCGCACATGGGGTGTTTAACATACCTATGCCGGAGGCGGCGCAACTCAGGCGCACGCCGGTAGTGCACGTGGAATTGGATCGTACCTGAATCGCTCAGCGGCCATATCTGGCATTGTGGCGCCTACGCTATGCGTGCACCTGGCGCAAGGTTCATGAATCCCGGGGAGAATGTCATTATTCTTTTGTGAAAACTTTTAAAAGGCTTAGAAACACCCACATAGGTTATATTGGTGAAGTAAAAAATCTATGAATGTAGAAATCTTTAAATTGTACTGTCTGCCTGTAATGATTCATATGAACAGCCACCAAGTGTCATTGTTAAAATGAGGAAAAAGTGATACAGTATGACAATATCGCGGAAACTAGCCAAGCCACATGACAAACATCTGAGCCAGGAAGAATGATAATTGGCTGAACACACATCAATATAATGAATACAATATCAAATATTTAATATGTTCAGTCACTGCAACCTGTAACATATGAGAATCTAATATATGTTGTACTAACAGTATTGTATGATTACAAAGGTATGCATTGCCTATATACAATTATTTCCAATCAGTAGCCTGCAAAATATAAACCTCCTGATAATGCTTGCTGATTATGAACTGTTGCAAATAAATGTCTGTCTGCACAAGTGTCAGCAAACCTAGGATACATGTGTGAGGCAACAAAAACACCAATGGTGTTGCAGACAGTCAGTACTAATGTTGAACTGAAGGACTTGCCGAGTATGAAATATTGCAAAGAAATGTTTAACTGCATACTTTTCAGGAAATGCAGGATATAACTGCATTTTAATAAAAACACCAAAAGTATTGTAAGCAGATGCACTACTAATGTTGAACTGATAAGCACACCACACAGTTTACAAACAGTATGAACATTGACACAGCAGATACCTATGCGCAACAGATCAAGTCACTGGAAAATACAGCCAGACATACAAGCGTGCTAAACCATGCATTATAAGCAGCAATCAAAGAACTAAGACATGCCTGCCAAACATCAGCCTCACAATATGTGTGACTGTTACACAAATCCAGCTGTCATTTAAGATTTTTAGTACATTTAAAAAAATGTGTGCTGAAAAAAAGGCTTAATGCTACATGATATTTCAACATATTTGGATTTAACTCACAATTTTAAGCACATATATAGTGTGATTATTTCACTTGTTTTAGTGAAGCATCATGGGTGTTTATGCAGTGTAAGCAATATATATGGTAATGTGAAAAATGCAGGCCTGTAACAAAGATCAGATGCATTTCATGTAACAAAAGAGAAAACATACCTCTCTCCCTCCACTGGTCCTCAGGCTTGTGTATCCATTCAATGCACAGAGCTTGAATTCTTGTCCTGTCTTCATTGCCTGGAAGAAGAGAAAAGCAACTATGAATGATGTATTCATCAAATAGCAATGATATACAGATATTAGAACAGTTTCTAATCAATTTACTTTTGAAGAACATTATATAATCACCATACACATTTTTCAAGGTTACATACAGGTTTTCGGGTATACCTGACATTGCAGACAGTCCAGAAGGCCGACAACCATATAGTCGACATCATATGATCGACATTCGGAATGCCGACAATGCGGAACCGGCATCTCACTATAGTGTGGAATGGAAAGATTTCCATTCCTGCACTGTAGTGCGATCTCGGTGTTGGTATATTAAAGTTACGGGGGTGCAGGGCAGCGTAGCGCCAATGCTAGCAGTTCATGGTCTACTTACAATGTCGAGATTTTGGATGTTAGTCATATGTTGTCGGCCATATGGTTGTCGGCATTCTGAAATTTTGGTGTTGTGAAGTAGATCCGGGTTTTCATATCTTTGAACTTATTTAAACACAGAACGGAGAACATGAGCAACTGCAGTATACATAAAATCTCTAAATTTCTCAACTTTCTGTCTAGCTAATCCATCATGAGGGTAATTGTGTGTTGTGAATACAATGAAAAGATTAGTGTTATGACATCACCTGGATGGGAGGTTGTCTACTAATATGGATCATGGCTTAGGATTTCAATTGAATATGTGCTGGGCATGTATGTAAAGAGTTAACAAAAATTAATTCATGTCAGATACATTAACATTAACAGAAAACATTAATTCCTCAAACAGTGGGACAGTGTCATGATAGCTGTTGTTATCAAAACCAAACACATTGCGGTACATGAGGGACATGTTAAGGTATGTGTGAGGACTAAGATATTCCTTGTCAAAGTGCACATCACAAAACAAATACATATGTCTTCCCTGATATGCATGTCATCTATAAGTCTGACCATCCCACTCCCTCAAACGATAAGGCTAATGGTGTTTTTGAATTTAATGTAATAATTAATGATAAAATAGGACTTGATATCACTTTTAAAATTAAAACCATATTGCAAAAAACATTTTTCAGACATGTAATAGTCTGTAGGAAGCTTTTCTAACCATGTAGGTAAAAAGCTGTTGTTAGAAGAGCATTACAGATTATGGGCATATTTGTAGGACTTCCATGACTAAATCAGTTATTAATAACTATGTGCAACATAAACATTAATATCAATTAGTGGAATCTGCTTGCCTAAAGAATTGCTATAGGTGAAGTAAACAAAATAAACATTTCAGATGTTTCCCCTGTGTGAATTAGAACCCATAGCACATCAAAAGTTAGGCATGATTGGTGGATTCCTTTTAGGCCAAGCTGACAGGCAGCATGTGTTTCTTCTTAACAAACAGATACTGCTGGAATTTATTGAAATTCTTGCAAAGCATGGATGAATACAGAAAATTCAAACACTTATTATTGGCAGGCATTCCTTTTGGCTTAAATAAACATGACTGTGTCAAGAACTTTTACGTTATTAAGAGGAATGATTTAAAGAAGTAATATATGAGTTTTTTATTCAGACAAATAATGCTGTGGTGGGTGATACTGTGATGGTATAACAGACAACTACAAAACATGCAGTCAACAGGGGCTTAAGCTCTGTAGGCTTCAGAGATACACGAGGACAGTCGATGTGAGAAATTATGTTATATGCTGTAAAACATATATATCTATATATATGTATATATATATATATATATATATATATATATATATATATATATATATATATCTACAGAGTTCATAATTATGTATACTATAAACAAGATTAAATAAACTAACAGCACTGAAATCAAACCCACACTTATAATGACAGCAGTTACCACGTCCACTTAATTATCCCCATGAGCTACTTCTCATAACAGCAACTTAATGGTTCTAGAAACATCTAATATATATATCTATATATATATATATATATATATATATATATATGGGTACCTATCAAACCATCGACAACTTAAAATAACGAAACTGACTCCACCGACAACTGAATTAACCGACAGCGCAAAAACGGATGTTTACAAGGTAAGGGGTGTAAATTCGCTACTCAAGCCTACCATGGTGTGCATGACACTGCCACCCTTCCTAAACCATGGTAGGCATGAGTAGCGAATTTACACCCCTTACCTTGTAAACGTCTGTTTTTGCGCTGTCGGTTAATTCAGTTGTCGGTGGAGTCAGTTTCGTTATTTTAAGTTGTCGATGGTTTGATAGGTACCCATATATATATATATATATATATATATATATATATATATATATACATATATATATATGGTTTACTATGAGAATGTCCAGTGCACTGTTGGTGAAAAACGGAATGGCGACCCTCAAGTGGTTGATTCTCGTGTTGCCGACCTTCAATAATGCGAGTGTGCAGTTTAGTGAATGCCACTGTGCATTCACACATATGTCATTAGAGTTATGACTACAGATCGCTGTACAGTGGGGAAAGGGAAATTACCCTTTTCCCCACTGTTCCCCTCTGTAGTGTGATCTCAGAGTAGGAATATATTATTTGTAGGGGGTGGGGGGGCACAGTCAGTGATATGCAGTAGTGAAGTGCAAAACATAATGTCGAATATGTGAATGCAACATTTTGCTATATGCACTTCGACATTATGTCCTGATTAATATGCATCACGTCAAACATCTGAATAATTTAGATATTCTCATAGTAAACCATATCTATATTTCACTTGAAGCTGGTTTCTGCCTGGGTCTCCCGTTATTTGTGCTGGATTCGTTTTTGGTGTTTATATACACTGAGGACACTCTTTGGAGTGAAACCGGTTTGGGGGATGTGTTACATTCAATAAACAGCTTACTTCAAGCTTACTTTAAGCTGCTCGTGTCTCCTGTTTGTGCTGGAACTATTCCTTGGAGGTTTTTATATATATATATATATATATATATATATATATATATATATATGTATATATATGAAATATATATTATATATATATATGTATATATATATATATATATATATATATATATATATATATATATATATATA
Organism: Protopterus annectens; assembly: GCF_019279795.1. NCBI lineage: Eukaryota > Metazoa > Chordata > Ceratodontiformes > Protopteridae > Protopterus > Protopterus annectens. Next base: position 1,604,710,856 of record NC_056728.1, read on the forward strand.
TATATATATATATATATATATATATATATATATATATATATATATATATATATATATATATATATATATATATATATATATATATATATATATATATATATATATATATATATATATATATATATATATATATATATATATATATATATATATATATATATATATATATATATATGTATAGACAGTTCATATGGTCGACTGTTTATTTGGTCGACAGTTCATTTGATCGACAAGCATTTTAGGTGGGGGGCTTCACCCCCACACCCCCCAATGTGGGGGGCTGTGCCCCCAACACCCCCCCTAACTATATATACCAACTCCAGGGTCACACAACATTGGGGAAGGGGGCAAATGCTTGTCGATCAAATGAACTGTCGACCAAATAAACAGTCGACCATATGAACTGTCGACCAAGTCATATAGACCCATATATATATATATATATATATATATATGGGACAGAGATATATCTCTGTATTTCATAGGAATACTCAGGTATATGTAGGATAGTCACACTTACTGTAGAGATCCTCAGGCTGCCTCCACAACTCGGTGACCCTCCAATGAAGCTCTTCTGTGTCAGTCTGATATAAGTCATTATAGTAATGGTGAACTTGTGCTCCAGTACAGTATATCCGTGTATGACATTGGTGCTCCCTTGCAATCTGGTTCCAGATGTCTAACATTGCGAATTTCCTTGACCTAGATCTCATCTGATGCTCTACTCCAGCATACATGGTCAGAATCTGGGTAGTTTCTTCCTTGGTCCAGTTGGCCGACAGACATGCTTCAGCCTCCTTGACGTAACCTCCTCAATTATCCAATGGAAAATGTCTGATAAATGCAAAATAAAAAAAAAATGCTCATTGACATCTCACTCAGTTATGATCTGACGTGTAAGTGTATGAAAATCAATATTTGAAAGTGGAGCTGATGTCATTTAATCAGATTATAGGAAGATAATGTGCATGTGTCACACATGGTACAGTTTATCAATGCCAATTGCGTATTTACACAGTATACCTGGGTGTTAATCTGCATGTAGCCAAGTTACACAGAGGTGCAGAAATGGGATTCTAAAACCTAGAATTTTAATGAACCTCGTTAATTATGTATAACACACTTAAAAATGGATGCATGTTAGGTGAATTTACTTTCAGAAATTTGGACTGATATGTACATTGGCAAGTTCTAGCATATCTATTAAAGTTCCTCACTCTCAAAGGTACCTAGTTAACTTTTTTATTTTTTTAAATGCGTGCTTTAACAGAACTTGTTGTGAGTTACTGGACTGATGTTTGAGTGACCTTTATGCATACATGCATTGCTATTTTCATTAATTGATTTTATTCCCATATGCATTTGTACAGATAGATTTACACTACAAATTTGAACAGTTTGTAAGGACATGTTTGCTGATCTTCTATATTTCTTACTCGTAATTCCCTATACTTCATGGTGTAACTATGGAAGTCTGTAGATTCTTGCACTATCTGTACGTACTATGTTCTTTTGATGTCACAGATTTTTCTTCATTGACGTTTCTTCACCAAAGTGTTGATATGTTCTTTTGCTGTTACAGAAATTTCTTTATTGATGCTTCTTAACAAAGGTCATATCACTACTGGCTCACTATACAAAGGATCCGTACTGTCTGTGGCCTGCCTACAGAACCCAAGGTTTGCTGACACTTTCCATATGTTGTTCAATTGTTAGTTTCTGTAGTGTTTTCCTGTCAAATGTATGAAGACTCCTGTAGCATGAAGCTGTTGGCTTTGGACCTTCATTCAACCCCTATAGAGTGTGAAGTTTCTAGTCCTGTATCCATCCATCCTCAACCTCTTTTTCCCATTACGTGGGGTTGGGGTATCACTTCAACAGTGACAATCATCTTGAGCCAAGGTTTACACCGCCGGGTGGCTAGCCCTGCCGGGCTAGTCCTGCATATGTACTCTAAAAGTATTGTAAGTTATTTTTATTTTACCACTGTTATATATGCTGACATTTTTGTTACTTTTTTATGTCACATTAGTATTTCTCACAGTCAGTGTTTTATAAACTTTTGCACTGCACAGAAATGCATACGGTTTATGCTGACATATGCTGTCCACAGAATCAACTGCATCAATGGGCTCACACAGGAATATGATCATGTGCATATCACTGTCTTTCAGATGGCCATCTGTCTTTTGGGTGAAAATTTCTCTTCACAGGAAGATGACATCATACTTCATCCTCTCCAACAACATGGACGGAGACTTCTGAGCTATTCTGGCAATAGAGTTTGGAGAACTGAAATCTGGACCAACCTCACCAACATGATAAAATGTAGTTAGAGGTGTCAACAGGCCCTTGAGGCCTGTCAGTGATGCTGCTGAGACATGATCCTCCATGCTACCAACAGATTAAAATAATACGAGAGATTACGGGATGCCACTAGTGGTACACTACCATACACCCTCCAATGACATCACAATATTTCTGGCCTCATTGCATGGAGCAATACATACCTAGGGTGGGAAAGAAATTGGAGTTCCAGGCCAACCATGCATGTCTTTCTTTCCATGATATGGTTGAGTATAAAGAAAACCTCAGCAGATCTGAACTATGCATACAGATCCACACAGGGTGAGGATGATGAAAGTAAGTTTAATGACATGTACTCATACTACTGCAATACAGACAGAACAGTCCAACCAACATGAGTAATGCTGTCTGCATTAATATTCACAGGTCCATCTACTTTGGGACAACATCAGGGAATGGAAGGTGAGTCTCTCCAAAGTGTGTTACTGTGACCAGTACCTGTTATTGCCTCAGCCTCATTTCATGGCACTGCTGTTTACTGTCATATTGTTATTTCCCTAATGTTGTAAAATACTGGAACATCCACTGGGGGCCCAAAGCATGCAGTTTCAAGTTCAGACAGACCAGGTTCATAGCTTGCATCAATGTGTAGAACACATGATATATGACATTAATGTCAATATTTTTCAAAACAGGGCCATCTGACCTGCAGGTGCAATGTCTGTCACATGAGTATCTGCAGTCTCATTTACTATGTTGTATAACTGATGCTGTCAGTATTGTTTCGGCTAAATCCTTGACTGTGTTGTCTTTTTCTTTATTTTTCCCACTGCAGTATTTAGAGTACAATCCACAAACTCACAACAGTGGGAGTCTGTCAGTGGTATGCTAGTAACTATGCTTCATATGTGTCATTACAGTTACTTCTGTCGTGCTTCCATTAATACTGTATCCTTTCTCCCATTCAAAGACCAGACTGCATCAACCTCATCAACTGCACAAACACTTGCTATGTCTGTGTCAAACTTTCTGTATGTTTTAACTATGTTCATATGGTTAATGGGGGCAATGATATGATCAATAATGCTGATTTATTCCGTACTATAGTTGACATCCACCCCTCTTCAACAGCACCATCTTCCCATGAGGATTTGTAAGATGTGTGTTTTGTTTGTACTCCTCACATATTAATGTATGCTGGCTACGTTACCTAATTGTATACTGTATGTTATATAGATTCAGTGAAACATACATACAGAAGGTATCACATAAAGTCATTATTATTTGCAAGATTGCAGTGAGATATATATATGTGTAAAAAACTGAGGGGCTGCCAGCCCAGTCAGATAGAATCTTGTAAATAATTCTGTGCCATTTGTAAATAATCCATAGGGTTGTTCTACAAATGTAAAGAGAGCTATGTGTTAGGATTAAAATGTATGTTCTGAGCTTCAAAAATGTAACCACAGTGCAACCTGCTGGAAGAAAGCTGATAAAGTAAAGCATTTTATGACTGTTTAATCTCAAAGCTCAGACACAGGATATCTGGGCTATCAATTTTTTTCTATTGTTATTAAGACAGAGTTAATTACTAGATTTTACATATAAAATGTCTTTTATTATTGTGGCTTCCTGGCCAGGTGCAAGACTACAAAAAATGTAAATTTTGAGTTTCTGTTAGCCTGGGAACCAGAGAAATGTCAAGAATGATGTAATGTGAAATGACTCAGCGGTACTGTGTTATTAATTTAAGACTTTCTCAGAGCGAGAGAATTAAGCATTTTGGATTTTGTCTGAACCTGAACACATCAGCTCACCAGCACTCTGCCTTGTAGGTATTTATTTGGAACTTAGTATTTTTCTTAGCGGTAGATAGACTATAGCCAGATTAGGTTCGCTTTTTTTTATATTTTTGTCAGACTATCCTACAATATTGTTTTAAAGTTCCTGTGATTTTTGAACTCTGCTATGCCATTGTGTTGAAGTAAGAAGTATTGTCTTGTGTTTTTATTATTTATTATTAAATATTTTAAACCTTTCAACTGTGGCTGTTTAGTATAGAGATAATTTAAGCTCCTAGAGTGCATTGCATTTATTTGGTGATACTGTACCATCCACTCTTAAATAACCTTCAGGTCTCAGTCACACTTACTATTTGGATAATAATATTGCACAGTAAAACTGGACACCCTTTGGGAAGGGCCGTTTAGTAGATGATAAATAGTGGTTGGTGGCAGGGGATTACTACCTTACAGCCTGGCCAGAAAGGGGTGTAGCTGGAGAACCTGTGCCAGCCTTCCCCAGGAGTGTCTGTGTGTTTGTATCTAAATCAAATCTTAATGTGTGTGTGTGTGTGTGTGTGTGTGTGTGTGTGTGTGTGTGTGTGTGTGTGTGTGTGTGTGTGTGTGTGTGTGTGAGCTACTCGGGCATGGACACAAAGCACTTGTTGGACAGAGAGGGTGCTGGAGATTTTAGCTTGACCACTAGGCTGAGATCTGGACCCTATAGCTGTGCCAGTGAGGAGCCTTATTAAAGAATCTAGAGAAAAAGGGAGAAACCTGCCCCAGATTGACTGCGATTCCTGTGTGCTCTTAAGGGAAATTGTACTTTACTGTGTGTGTACTTGTTATCCTCCCAATGTGCATGCCCATCACTGGTGTTAGTGGTGAAGATCTTGGCTCCTTGATTACTGGTCAGTGCACAGGCATCACATATTAATTAGTGGCAGTGGTGCAATATGCACATCAGATATTAATTGTTTGATAGTGGTGAGTTTGCCACATCACATACTAATTGGCTTGTAGTGGTGTGGATAGTGAATTCCTGTAGCTTGTGTACAATGACCACTGAAGGTGTTTTTGTACTATAAATTAGCCACACAGTGAATATTCGGAGTTCACATCACAATTGTTTTATTTCTTTTGTTAGCTTAGTTAATTAAAGAGAACAGGCAAGCATGTCAACAGAGGAGTACAGTAAGCTGACAAGGAGCCAGCTGGCTGTGATGTGCCAGGCTAAAGGACTGGTGCATGGAAACTTGACTAAGGCAGTCATGATCGCAGCTTTGGTCCCAGCTGCATCATATAATAGCAACCAGGAGGATGATTAGACTGGCCGTGGAGATGTACAACACTCAGAGAATGGACAGCTCAGACTTTCTGCAGAGAACTTAAAAATTCATCTGGAGCTAAAAGACTTGAGTTGGAGGCCAGGCATTTGGAAACAGAAGCAGCAGAGAGACTGAGACATCTACAGGCTAAGGAGAATGACAAACTGCTATGCCTGGAAGCTGAGGAGAAGGAGAGGCAGAACCAGCATGAAAAGGAGATGGAGGTAGTGGGGAAGGGAGTAACTGGACGCCAGAAGCAAAAAAGGTCAGTAAATTTCTTCTGCAGTTTACAGAGGGGGATAATTTTGATAGTTTCATTAATATGTTTGAGAGGGTATGTAAACATATGATGTTAACCAAAGGCTCTGGGTACAGTTCCTGACACCCTTACTCCATGGTAAAGCTGTAACTGTGCAGTCTAAATTAACTGGTCATTATTTTTTTTTGATTATACTGCTGTTAAGAATTGTTTGTTAGAATTTTTTAAGCTAACACCTGAAACTTATAGGAAAAAGTTTTGTGAGCATAGACACAAGGCAGATGAAAGTATGTGTGAATATTTTGCTGAACTAAGCACTTATTTTCATAGGTGGGTGAGTGGATGTCAGGTCACCACTTTTGAAGGGCTAACAGACCTTTTGGTGAGGGAGCAAGCCCTTAGCACTTTGCTTGAGGACATGAGGATCTGGTTAGCTTATAGATAATGTGCTACTTCAGATGAGTTGGGGAAGAAGGGAGACCAACACCTAGCAAGCAGGACATCCCTGCACAGGAAAGAGACACCCAGTACTGCTCGTGGGTCTAAGGGAACCTATGGTAGGCAGCCCAGACTGTCCCAACAGAATCTGACAGTAGCAGGGGAAGCCACTAGTCCAATTACATGTCCGGGACCTAGGGTTAAATGTTGTGAATGCAACCAGTGGGGCCATGTGGCATATAGCTGTCCACAAAGGCAAGGTGAGGAACAACAGGTGAGGGAGCCAGTTAGTGGGAAAGACAAAATGTCAACAGTAGTTTGTCATGAGTCAACAGGGGTACCAAACTACCATCCTGCAGATGTCCTGACAGGTAAGGATTTTGATTAGGCAGTACCATGTGTTTATGCAGCTACACTCAGTCAGGCTTGGAGACAAGCATGTGGGTCTGGTAGCCTGGGGAAGACCCAGACAGACTGCACACTTGCAGCCAGGACTGGTGAGGTGCTTACTTCTGAAAGAAAGCTGCCTTGTAGCAGTGAGACTGAAGGTGTGATACAGTTGCTTGTTGGTGCTGATGGTCCCTTGGAAAGAGTGACTGCAAAGGTAGAGGTGAGTAGTAGTACCCAGGCTGACAGTGAGGCACCACTGTCAGAGGATGCCAGACTTCCTGTGGAAGGGGATCTGGGAAGGGTTACAAGGAGAGAGTTGAGACAGCCTCATCTCTCAGACCCTACCTTACCAGACATGAGGCAGGTAGCTGGTGAGGCACCTGATTCTCAAGGGAAGGAGGAATCTGTATACTGGGACTAAGGGTTACTGTGTAGAGAGTGGTCCCCTAAGGGAAGACTAGAAGGTGAGAGGATAAAGCAGTTGGTAGTGCCTAGAGCCTACCATCTGGCACTTCTAACTATAGCCCATGATATTCCCTTTGCAGATCATATGGGCATAAACCATACAAAGAGACATATTATGCATAACTTCTATTGGCCTGTAAATTCCAGAGATGAAGCAGGGTACTGCAGGACCTGTAAGCAGTGCCAAAAGGTAGGCAAGGCAGGAGACAAGGTGAGAGCTCCTTTGATGCCTTTGCCTGTGATGGAGGAGCCATTTCAGAAGGTAACTATGTATATCGTGGGGCCTCTGAGTACCCCAAGTTCCTTGGGGAAAAAGTATATCCTAGTGGTAGTAGATTATGCTAAAAGATACCCTGAGGCAGTGGCTTTGTCTTCCATTGAGGCAGAAAAGGTAGGAAATGCTTTGTTAGAGATTTTCAGCAGGGTAGGCTTCCCAAAAGAAATAGTGACTGACAGCGGTGCCAATTTCATGTCAGACCTGCTGCTGGCTTGTCTGTGGAAGTACTGTGGGATGAAGCACCTGCAGACCACCCCTACCATCCCCAGACTAATGGTCTTGTTGAGAGGTTAAACTCTACAATCAAGTGCCTGCTATGGGCATTTGCAGAAAAGTTTAAGAGGGAGTGGGACAAATATTTGCCCCATCTGTTGTTTGCTTACAGAGAGGCTCCCCAGGAATGCACAGGTTTTTCACCCTTTGAGCTGTTGTATGGGCATAGGGTAAGGAGGCCTCTAGATTTAATTTGAGATGAGTGGGAAGGTGAGTGTGAGTCGCACAAGGAGTCTGTTGTGGCATATGTCCTAAACCTCAGAACAAGGCTCAGGGAACTCATAGGCTTGGCTCAGGAGAACTTGGCAGAAGTCCAAGAACAGAAAAAGGCATGGTATGACAGGAATTCTCCAGCTAGAGAGTATGCTGTAGGACAGCAGTAATGCTTCTCATTTCTGTCAGACACAACAAGCTGCAGGCAGCTTGGAAGGGACCCTGCATGTGGTAAGAAAGGTCAGTGATGTTAACTACATGGTAGAACTACTAGGCAGGAGGCAGGGGCACAAATTGTACCATGTTAATATGATGAAGTCCTACCATGATAGGGAGGCCCTTGTGCTGGGTATTTGCAGTGGATTGCAGGAAGAGTCTGGGGGAGATCTGGTGATTGATCTCCTCAGTGAGGCCCAGACTGACACCTCAGTGGAAGGGATAGCAGTGTCCCGGGAGCTATCTACTACTCAGGTTCAAGACATCTGAGCAGTATTACAGGAGTTTGGGGACATGTTCACTTGGAAACCAGGGTGCATCTACCTGTTGTAGCACCAGGTGGATACAGGACCCCAAAAGCCTATTAGGCAGGCCCCTTACAGGGTGCCTGAGAGAGTCAAACAGACTCTGAGGGAGGAGATACAGGAAGTGTTGGAACTAGGGGGTAATTCAAGAGTTCAACAGTCCCTGGGCCTCCCCAGTGGTACTGGTTTCAAAGAAGGATGGCAGCCCCAGGTTCTGTGTGGACTACAGGAAATTAAATAGTCACACAGAGTCAGATGCTTACCCCATGCTTAGGACAGATGAGACCCTAGAGCAGCTAGGTGGGGCTAAGTATCTTACCACCACTGATCGTACCAAGGGTTACAGGCAGGTGCCCTTGACTCCCAGTGCTAGAGAGAGGTCAGCCTTTGTGACTCCTTTTGGCTTGTATGAGTTCATAAAGATGCCCTTTGGGATGAAAAATGCCCCAGCAACTTTCCATAGGCTGGTAGATCATATCCTAGCAGGAGCAGGAGGTTTTGCCCTTGCTTACCTAGATGATTTTTCCATCTACAGCCATTCCTGGCAAGAGCATCTTCATTATGTCAGGGAGGTGCTGGGCAGACTACAGAGGGCAGGGTTGACCATTAAGCCCAACAACTGTCAGGTGGGTATGGCCAAGGTATCCTACCTTGGACATAGCATGGGGAGTGGTAAGATCAGGCCAGAACCTGCTTAAGTGGAAGCCATTCAGGCATGGCCTGCACCTGTTACCAAAAATCAGGTGAGGACATTCTTAGGGATAGCAGGGTACTACAGAAAGTTTGTTCCCAGTTATAGTAACATAACTGCTCCCCTCACAGACCTGACAAGGAAAAATAGGCCAGATAAGGTGGTATGGATCACAGCATGTGAGTAGGCATTCCAGAAGCTTAAATAAGCTTTGGAAGGACCCCCTGTGTAGCCAGTGTAGATTACAGCAAAGAATTTGTTGTGCAGGTGGATGCTTCAAACTATGGGGTGGGGGCTGTACTTAGCCAGATTTCATCAGAGGGAGAAGAGCATCCAGTGGTTTATCTCAGTTGTAGGCTCCAACCCAGAGAGGAATGCTATGCAGCTGTAGAACTTCAGCCTTATCTGTATGGAAGAAAGTTCACTGTAGTTACAGATCACAATCCCCTAACATGGTTACACCAAGCCAGCCAGCAAAATGCCAAGTTGCTAATATGGAGCCCAGGGTTGCAAGCATATGATATGTCTGTACAGCACCACAGTGGGATTAGCAATACCAACACAGATGGGGTCTCAAGACAGGGAATGAGGTAAGGTATACCCAGATAGACCTAACCCTCTCAAACAACGTTTCTCAAGGGTCACTTGAAAAACTAGCTTGAGTTCTTGGTGGGGGGGGGGTGGGATTTGAAAAACTGAGGGGCTGCCAGCCAAGTCAGATAGAATCTTGTAAATAATTCTATGTCATTTGTAAATATTAATTTAATCCACAGGTTTGTCATACAAATGTAAAGAGAACTGCATGTTAGGATTAAACTGAATGTTCTGAGCTTCAAAAATGTAACCACAGTGCACCCTTCTGGAACAACGATAATAAAGTATAGCATTTTATGACTGTTTGATCTCAAAGCTCTGAGACAGGATGTCTGGGTTAGCAAATTCTTTCGATTGTTGTTAAGACATAGTTAATTATATTTTACATGTAAAAATGTATTTTATTGCTGTGGCTTCCTGGCTAGGTGCAAGACTACAAAAAAAATAATTTTGAGTTTCTGTTAGCCTGGGAACCAGAGAAGTGTCATGAATGATGTAATGCGAAATGACTCAGCAGTACTGTGTTATCAATTTAAGACTTTCTCAGAGAGAGAGAATTAAGCATTTTGGATTTTTTCTGAACCTGAACACATCAGATCACCAACACTCTGCCTTGTAGGTATTTATTTAAAACTTAGTATTTCTTTTAGAGGTAGATAGAATATAGCCAGATTAGTTTAGCTGTTTTCTGGATGTAATCTTTACTGCATGGCTAGGTTCACCTCTGCTATTCTGAAAGGCATTCTGCAGTCCTTCACCAGAGAGTGAACCAACACCCCTACCTTAGAGGGCCAGCATTTATTAATTCCCTGTTGTAATGACTGCAGCAGTGACCCACACAAAGAATATAATATAGTTTTGCATGAAAATTTAATGAATGTTCAAGTGTGGTCACTGTTGCAATCATGGTACCTTCCCTCCATCCCTGATACTACTTAGGGCAGTCATGGACTAATGTGGATACCCATTTTCCTTTCACACTTTTTTCTTTGTCCTCTCCTTATTCAGACTCATCAGATGGGCTAAGATTTTTCAGGTCACAGATTGAACTACTAGTGAGGTTAATTGATCCTAGCCATAACTTGAATATAGCTTCTCTTGTAAGGAACAAGAATTAACTAAAGATAGCTTGGATGGATACCATTTTTTATGCAGGCATGTGAAAATGTGTGAGATGAGGTGAGTTGAGCCTAGCTATGGTGGAAAGGTGCTCATCATGACACTCTGGGTGGATGGCAGGAGTTGGCCAGCAGCGTTATGATATTTTGCCAACCCAGCTGTACTTTTTGTAGTTCTGATGTTCTTGCAGCATGATAATAGTTACTTTTTAAATTTGTTCTGCCATAAAATAGCCTGTTGGGGCAGCAATATTGATGTGATTCTTGTTTTTATTTCTTCTTTTTTTTTATTTTAGCTGAGCTGTCACTTCCCCCATTTTAGTCAGTCTAGCCACTTAATATGACATTGCTCAGTTTTACTAATTAATAGTAGAATATCAGGAGAGTGTGCGGAGTCTGCATGTTCTGCCTGTGGTTGCGTGGGTTTCATCTGGGTGCTCCGGTTTCCTCCGACATTCCAAAGACATGCTGTAGGTGGATTTGATACTCTAAATTGACCCTAGGCATGAGTGCATGCATGTGTGTGACTTCCATGGAAGGTTGGGTGCTAGGCTGGCAACTCGACACTGTAAAACTTCACTGCCAATCATGAGCAGACAGGTGATCCGCTGTGGCGACCCCTAACTGGGAAAAAGCCAAAAGAAGAAGTTTAGCTGTTTTTATATTTATGTCAGACTATCCTATGATATTGTTTAAAAGTTTCTGTGATTTATGAACTCTGTTATGTCATTAAGTTCAAGTAAGAAGTATTGTCTTCTGTTTTTATTATTTATTATTAAATATTATTAAACCTTTCTACTGTGGCTGTTTTGTATAGAGATAATTTAAGCTGTTAGAGTGCATTGCATGTATTTGGTGATACTGTACTAGCCACTCCTAAATAGTGTTCAAGTCTCAGTCACTCTATTTGGATAATAATATTGCACAGTAAAATTGGACACCCTTTGGGAAGAGCCTTATAGTAGCTGATAAAATGTGGTTGGTGGCAGTGGATTACTACCTTATAGCCTGGGCAGAAAGGAGCATAGTTGGAGAACCTGTGCCAGCCTTCCCCAGGAGTGTATGTGTGTTTGTATCTAAATCAAATCTTAAAGTGTGTGTGTCAGCTACTTGGGCAGGGACATAAAGCACTGGTTGGACAGAAAGTGTGCTGGAGGTTTTAGCTTGACCACTAGACTAAGATATTGACCCTATAGCTGTGCCAGTGGGGAGTCTTATTGGGGATATGGAGAGAAAGAGAGAAACCAGCCCCAGACTGACTGTGTTCCCTGTGTGCTCTTAAGGGAAATTGTTCTTTACTGTGTATGTACTTGTTGTCTTCCTAATGTGCACGCCCATGACTGGTGTTAGTGGTGAGGCTTGAAGCTCCTTGATTACTGGGCCAGTGCACGGACATCACAATATATTATATGTCTTTAATGATATTCAGAATGTGATATAAGCATGTTGTCCTGCACTGTGCCATCTGTCTTTTCTTTTAGCACACCACCTATCTATATCCTCCATTAGCCCATGCAGTGATCATGTGGGATCTGAGGTGTCTCAATATGGTAGCATGGCTCATGGCACATAGGACATTGGCATATTGATAGAGTACATCCAAGATGCTGACAGTGATATTGCTACAGCTGTAGCCTCAGATGTGGCAAGAAACTTGTGTGGCCATTCTGAGAATGATGGGACATTAGATGGTGAACAGGATGAGGCTGTTGAACCACATACCCAAGCTGAGACTACTGTTATTGCTAGTTCCTCACAACACCTTGAAACTCGGCATCACAGTAGATATAGGTGTGCAGATGGTGTGCACGGCCAGGTGTCAGATGGTGTCTGCTTACTGCTACAGGCAAATGAACATTCCTAACAATGTCATGAGATCAGACATATATGCACTTGTCTTGTACCACAGATCATGTTGCACACCAGCTGCATGTGATGCATGAAGGACAGGAGCACAGACACAGTGAGGTAATGGCAGAATTAGCTGCTTAAAATCATAGTATGTCAGCTGTGGCACAGTTAGTAGAAATTCTGGCCTCTACAGGACTACAGCAGTGCTATAGTGCAAGCAGGGGTCTGTGTGCCCTGACTGTGCTTAGCCAGTTGCAACATGGAAGAGGCAGGCCACCTCTCAGCAGAACTACCATTGCCCAGCGAGCATCAGTATCTATGCTCCATTGTCCACATACTTCCATTGCTGGCCCATCTGCGGTGGTCCCACCAGTAGCAACAAAACCTTCAACTTGCAGTCATGCTCATTCACCTCAACATGGTGTTGTCACCCCATCTGTCTCCTCTGTGTTGCAACCTGTGCCAAGTGTTTCTGTATGTGGAAGGGGCAGAACAGAACTATATGTGGGCCATCAGCATGATTGCTCTAAACTGTTGTAGTTGAGTCCAACAGTTTCATAAACATAGCTGATTTCTTGTATTACACTACTGACGTATTGTGATATATTTTTCTGGGGCTATTAAAAGTCCTAGTTTCTTTACTTTCACCACAAGATCTGGTACCTCTGCCTCTTGCCTTCAAGGATACATACAGCAATTTGCAGTGGGTTGATGTGAGTTCACTCTACACTTCTATCACAAACAGGTTTGGTTTGGAGGCAGTGTTTGATGTCATGGGTGATGGACCTAAAACAAGTTTTGTTGTAAGGTTATTAGAGTTTTGTTTGGCTCATAACTATTTTAGGTTTGAAAATCAGATATATCTACAGAAGAAGGGCACAGCAATGGGTGCTTTTTATGCACTCACTTATGCAGTGATATATATGGGTTATTTTGAAAAGTTGTTTATATATAACACTGCTTTTTGGAGAGAAACAGTTGTGCTGTATAGTAGATTTATTGATAACCTTTTCCTTGTGTGTGAAAGTTCATCCTTAGAGTTTGAGCAATTCATTGAAGGTTTAAACTCAAATGCACATGGCATCAAGTTTTCAACATGTTTTGGCAACACCGCCATACAATTTTTAGAAGTTGAATTTTATGTGGATGAACATCATGCCATTCAATACAGGCCATCTAGGAGGCCCACAGCTGTAAACAACTTTCTTTTTGCTACAAGTATGCACCCTCCTCATTTCATTAGTTCTTTGCCTTTAGGGGAATTCAAGCGAATTGCCCGAAATACTTCTGAGGAGAAATATAAGACTTCATTTTTGTTGGAGACAAGGGAGAGACTATCGGCAAGGGGGTATGATAGAGAGAGCTTGATTTGTGACTTGAAGAAGGTACAGACAGGTGAAAGGTTTCAAGTTACAGAGGGCAGGGAGTAGGTACAAATATGAATCAAAATTTGAAACCTACATATCAAGGGCATGATATTTATTTTGTTTCCAAATTTTCATCCTTCTCACCTATTTTGAGAGAGTTGATTTTGGGCTTATGGCATTTAGTATGCTTGGATGAGGCAGTTGGTGATTTATTCCCAGGTATGGTAAAATTCTCATATGGGAGATATTCCAACCTTAAGAAACTGCTGAATTAAGTCTTTATTTGTTTCAGACAATAAAACTATGGGCTATTTTTCTTGTGGGAAATGTAAGGTTTGTCAGAAAATTAGAAATATTTCAGGTAGTTCAATCAATGGTCACAAATTTTTAAGTAAGAGTAGGTTTACTTGTAATTCATGTGGAGTAGTGTATGTTATTGGATGTGAATGTAATAAAATAAAATGGTATACAGGTCAAACAAAAAGAGCTGTCAAGGTCGGAATTTTAGAACATCTGGGAGATATTTGGAATAAAAATGATGAGTCCTATGGCAGATCATTTTTGCAAAGTGCATGAGGGAGATGATTCCACTTTTTTTCTTTAGTATTTTGACAAGACCATTTCAAGTAAAAAGTGGTGAGTTCAAGCAAAAACTGAATGTGCTTGAAAGCAAAATTATTTTAAACTATGGCTCTCTGACACCCAAAGTGTTAAATTTAGAGGTAGATTATGTTTAAATTCTATATTTAAAATGAATTATACGTTTAGTAGTTATATTTATTTAGGGTAATTATTGTGTTTCAAATGGTTTATATTAAATAATAATTTTGTATTATAAATTGTATTAAATGTATGTATTAGGACGTTAGAAGTATAGATGTATATAATATGCATGGGCCACTTTAACAGCATGGGCTTAAGGCAATGGGATATTTTAAGAAATGTACAGGTAGTATTATTAGATAATTGATTGAATAATTAATTGATGGAACCTGGTATAAATGTAGAACGCACATTGCTGTATGTATCCTTGAAGGCAAGAGGCCAAGGTACCAGATCTTGTGGTGAAAGTAAAGAATATACTACCTTTACTGTGTGTGTGTATTTTTTTCTTATTTTGGGAACAGTAGTGTTTTATTATGCTGTTAAAAGTTCTACCTTATGTCTTATGTTGATTCTGTTTTTCTGTTTTTATACTGTAGAGATAAGAATGTGTTGCACTGGTGTGTGTCCCTTATTGTTTGCCATACATCTACAACAATGTGAGTGTGTATGCATACCTTTGTCAGTTGTGCCTGAGTTGAAGATTCCTTTTCTGACAGATTTGTATGTTTATAATGTTATGTATTATGATTATGGTTTTATTTTAGACACTCAGAATTTACATCTACTATGTAATCTGTGTTGCTGTGGTGGGGCAACGCTTAAACATCAATGTTTAAACTCTGTACTTATGTACATGTGGCTTGTCATGACTCAGAGCTGTGGGCCAGATGCTGCCATGTTGCCTGAGCCTGCAGTTGTGGTTGCACCTTACATTGCCTACACCTGTGTTTTCTGCCCACTACATCCTCCTGCTCCTCCTCCTCCTCTGATACCTGTAGGGTGTCCTCCTCAGACATCTGGTGTTCGTGGAATACTTCACCCAGGGTCCCTATTAAATTGCTGAATGTTTCAAAGTTCGAATGTGATATGGTCGCCACCATATGATCGAACTTTGGAAAGTTTGAAGGTGAAAGGCAACAGCTCCGTACATGCAGAATGGGAAAATTTCCCTTTTCTGCACTGACATGTGGTCTCAGAGTTGGTATATTTAAGTAGGGGGGTGTGAAGGGTGCAGGGGGGATTGCCCCCTGCTCATAGCGTTAAGGTAAGTTTTTTTTATTTTTTTATTTTTTATTATATAGTTGAAGTTTCAGGTTTCACTCATATGTTGTTGAACATATGAGGTTTGAAATTTTGAAGCTTCACATATATAATATAAATCCGTTCACCCACACCTGCAGCTGGAAGACTGCCATGTGCTCCAGTAACTAACAATTATCATCTCTGCTGCTTTCTCAGGTGTGCATTGCAATGTAATCCCTGGATGTGCCCAGACATCTGAATCTAGCTTTCAGTACACAAAACACACATTCAGGAACTAGGAATTATACTCAAACATGGTCCAAATTGCCTTGTTCAAGCAAAGCTGTCTGCTACCACATACAGAAAGTGGAAAAGAAGGAAAACATGTGAAAGAACAAAGAAGCACGGATCTCATGCTGGACTCTCTGCCAGGTTTAAAGTTACTTCATACAGGCCTGCACTCCCATCCTTGCTACTGGCCAAAGTTCACTCTTTGGATAGCAAAACGGACAACAAAAGACTGGAGTTAACCCCTCATAGCAAGCTGAGAAACAGCTGTGTACTTATGTTTACTGAGAGATGATTAAACAATAATATAAATGATAGTGCAGTCCATGTAGAAGGGCTTACATTATTCAGAGTAGATAGAAACCAGGCACTCTGTGGAAAATCAAGGGGAGGGGTTGTCTGTATCTATGTCAATAATAACTGGTGCACCAACTGTGAGTTGGCTACTAAACACTGCTCTGCAAATACTGAGTTTATGTCATTGAAATGCAGACCTTTCTACCTGCCAAGGGAGTTCAATGGTGTGAGCATCACAGTGATGTATATTCCTCCCCAGTGCCAATACCAACAAGGCACTGAATACACTTTACCAGTCAATCAGTGAGCTACAGAACCAGAATCTGGCATTTGCTGAAATAATAGGAAATTATTTTAATCAAACAAATCTTAAAACAGTTTTATCTCATAATTTCAACATGGGGAGGAAACATTCTGGATAAGGTCTACACCAATGTCAAGCTAGCATATAAGGCAGTACCTCATCCACATTTAGGTCACTCAGATCATCTCTCCATTATGCTACTACCAGCATATATGCCATTGTTAATCAGAGGAAAGCCGTATAGGAAACAAATAAGGGTATGGCCAGAGGGAGCAGTTTTACCACTCCAGGACAGCTTTGAAAGCACGGACTGGAATATACTCAAAGAGGCAGCTACTATGGACCAGAAAATTAACCTGGGCAAGTACACAGAGTCCATGATGGCCTATATATCAAAGTGTGTGGACGATGTGACCATCAACAAGAGCATCATGACATGAGTGAATCAGAAACCCTGGCTCAAAAGTGGAGTGTACAAGCTCTTGAAGACATGCAGTGCTGCCTTTAAGTCTAAAGACAAAGATGCCCTTAGGGAAGCCAGAGTAATAAGAGGGGCTAAGTGGGCCTATGGACATAAAATTCAGGGTCACTTCTCAGACCTGAGAAACTCAAGGCATCTGTGGCAAGGTATACAATCTATATTAGACTACAGGCTGCTACCTTTCAATGTGATGATAACACAGAGTTTTTCAATGAGCTCAACACCTAGAAGGAAGTTTGAGAAGGGAAACCATACAATGACAATGAAACTGCCCACCAACTAAAAAGACGAAGTGTTTTGCCTTAACCCAGTGGATGTTCAAAGGGTGCTGCAACAGGTAAACCTAAAAATGTTATCTGGCCCTGACAATATTCTGAGGCGGGTGCTCAGGGACTGTGCTGATCAATTAACTACTGTTCTTACCGACATATTCAACCTCTGTCTGCATCAAGCCACAGTAACCAAGTGCTTCAAGAATACAACCATTATTCCACACTGCCCAAGAAGTCTCCACCCTCAAATCTGAATGACTACTGCCCAGTAGCTCTCACAACCACTGTAATGAAGTGCTTTGAGAGAATGGTCAAAGACTACTTAACATCACGTCTTCCAGCAACACTGAACTCACTCCAATTCACTTATAGAGCCAATCGCTCTACGGCAGATGCCATCTCACTGGCACTTCACTTATCCTTGGCACACCTGGAGAACAAAAACTGCTATGTCCGCATGTTATTTATTGACTTCAGCTTGGCCTTTAACATGGTCATCCCCCAACATCTGATTGAGAAACTGGTCTATCTGGGTGTTAGCACTCTTTTATGCAACTGGATTCTGGACTTTCTTATTGACAGACCACAAAAGGTAAGTGTAGGCAACAACACCTCGATGAGCATCACACTGAACACTGGAGTATCTCAAGGATGTGTCCTGAGTCCCCTGCTTTTCACCATGCTGACACATGACTGCATCATTAGGTACAACACAAACCACATTACTAAGTTTGCAGATGATACTACAGTGGTGGGTCTCATCAGCAATAGTGACAAAAGAGCCTACAGAGAGGAAGTGGACCAAATGATTAGCTCGTGTGACAACAACAACCAGGCTCTCAATTTGAATAAAGCAAGGGAGATAATAGTAGACTTCAATAAAAGAAACAAGGCTCATTATCCACTCACAATCAAAGGAGAAACAGTGCAAAGTGTGAAGAGCGCCAATTTACCGGGGTGCATATCGCTGAAGACTTGTCTTGGTCAATAAACACTAATCTCATTGTCAAGAAGGCCCAACAGCATCTACAATTTCTAAGAAGGTTCTGGAGAGCAAAACTACCACCTTCAGTTCTCACAATCTTCAACAGGGGTACCATCGAAAGCATCCTGACTAGTAATCTCTCAGTGTGGTATGGAAACTGTATGGTTTCAAATTGCAAATCTCTCCAGAGGGTGGTGAAAGTAGCAGAGAGAATTATCAGTTCCATGGTCCCATCTATCCAGGACTTGCACTCTGCTCAGTGCCTCAGCAGAACCATGAAAATAGTCAAAGACTGCACTCTTCCTGCCCATGGTTTGTTCTCATGTTTGTATTCAAGTAGGACATACCATAGTTTGCATTACAAAACCACCAGATTTAATAGAAGCTTTATTTCCACAAGCCATTAGACTTCTGAACTCCAGTAATAAAATACACCATGCTGGTCATCGAAATCTGGAGTTACAATGCTGAAGTCATTTACAGAGGTGTGCAATAACTATATGAAAGTACAATCTTATACTTTATGTGCAATATTAATGACGCAAAATTAACATTCTGTACAATATGCCAATTTAGCATTCCGTGCAATTTGAAATCTTTCTGATTCTGATCTGTGCAATGTATTATCTGTGCAATATTTTTGGTACTGATGAAGACATAGTCTTGCTGCATGTCATTGTACTTGCTACTGCACTGCATAAATGTCTTATTGTTGTTATTGTTGGATTAACATTAGTATATGTGTTATTGTTGTATTAATATTAGTATTAGCAAATGTCTGCACATTGAGTTCAAAATAACACAAGTTCATTCTGTTGTATTTTTATGTGATCTGAATGACAATAAAGTTCACTTTCACATTTTATGGTGTTTCTGGTTGTTGCATGTGCTCTATTGTAGGCCTCCTGTGCAGGGTTGGATGGTTCTCTGTATGGGGTCATTAGCCATGAATCAAGTGTATAACCACAGTCATCTGTTGTGGAGGATAAAAACACTTTTGACCAGCATAGATATTATTGTGAGGGTTATCCTTAGCTTGCATACTAGATGTGTTCCTGTACTTGCCCAGTAGCAGTCCCTCAGGTGCTTCTCCTTGCTGGAATGAAGTCCTCAATGCACTTTCCCTCCTTATGGCAGTATCACGGACACTTCCAGGGTGTATTACCATGATGTTTGTTATGCCGCCAACTGCTGCACTCACAACCTGGCAGTTGATGGATGGCCAGCCCCTTCTATTTATGTACTGGTCTTCTTCAGGATGATAGGTATGTGTGTGCAACCTATTGCACCAAGTACATGGGGGGAAAGTTTGTGATGCTGTAATACTTGTATATTACAGTTCTCTGCTCCATGGAGGTGGATGTAAAGTATGTGTAGTCATCCACATTGCTACACATTGCTTTCACGAATTTTGCCAGGATACTTTTGTCAGCTGCCTTTGACACTCCCACAGCATCCCTATCTGTTTCTGGAATGTTCCAGGTGCAAGTACACCCATTCTGAGACACAGTTTGGTTTCAAGTGGAATGCGGATTCCTCACAGGGTCTGCATAGACATGTATGGGGCACACATGTTGCAGACAGCCTGCACAAGTTCCTATATATACCAGCAGCTCTATCATAATTAATCACACAATTAAATAATTATGCAATTTAAATCAAACATTTCCAACAGCATTCAGTGTTAAGCCCCCTAGGGGTAAAAGGTAGAATATTTCAATATAATATTGCTTCTTTCAAGACCAGATTGCAAGAACATCTGAGAGACATTAGATCTGGGAAACTTGAAAGCCCTTTAGCACAACATTTTAAATAGTTTCACAACAGCAATGTAAGTGGCTGGCCTAAAGACCACTAGTTTAGAAAAAAGTACAATGTGATTTAGGTTGTAGTATAACTAAAAAACTGTTGTATAAAGAAGCAATATTTATATTGAAATATTCTACTTTAACCCCTAGGGAGGGGGCTTAACACTGAATGCTGTTGGAAATGTTTGATTTAAATTGCATAATTGTTTAATTATGTTTAATTATGTGATTAATTATGCTACAGCTGCTGGTATATATAGGAACATATTTTATACTGACTTTTACTCCTTGAAGGCTCGGTATAAGCCGAGGCGCTAGAGAGATTGGATTTTAATAAAAGTTTTGGTTGGCATTTGTGTTTTTTTTTTTTTCATTTGCTGGTGCTTCTGTGGTTTTGCTAGCCTGCACAAGTTCTGTCTAACCGGTACCTGTTGATTATTTGCTGGTCGGACAATTGGTTTAGTTGCAGCCTTGCTCTGACTCTAACTGGCTGCCTATTTGAATGACGGCCACAACCTCACTTATGGCTTGTATCACTGCAGCCTGTTGCAGTAAATTAACTGCAGGTTGCATTTTTTATTGCTATGGAATTCATCACAATCCATGGTATTAGCTTTTATGCCTTGAGGTTTATAAAGCATACGCCGAGGGTTTTAGAATCAGCTTGGCAGCTTGTCTTGTTTACATTGTGTTGGGTATGAATGATGTGTTTTGGAATCAGAAGGGCATGTATGGAATCTGTAATTATCCTGCACAGAATAGTTAAGTACTTGGACTGCCTTCAGCATGTCCTCTGAAATCGTGTCCTCAGAAGGTGTATTGAATTCTTCATTCAGCAATGTCATGCTGCAATGTCCGTAAATAGCTTCCATTGACTTTTAAGGAAGGCAAACCATTGTTCTCAAAATATTTACATTTGCTTATCTTATGCTTTTTAAGTTTATTTTTCAGAAAATGCTCTGGAATACAAGATGTGTGTAGGCTGCTAGGTGTATCATTCCACACCACATAGGGGCTAAGTTAATGATTCAATCATCTGCCTCCCTCCACTAATCATCTCTTAAACTATCAATATTTACTTGCCTGTCTGCTTAATTTTCTTCCATCCTCTATGCTCTCACTCTGTCTAATGAATTTTGCTTTTATGACAGATTAAATGTTTAAAACACTAAACCATGGGAAACAGCAACTACTTCATCAGGCTGCATCTTTAGATTGTTGTGTCACACAAAGGTTGCATATAAACTGTCCAGATTTTCACAGAATGTCCAGATTTTTTGCCACACATTTTAGGTGTGTTCCACTTTTTTGGGTTTTCAGGCAAATCATTCAGGCTTGAAGTCATTAAATGATGGCATACATTTGAGTTTCAGGCTTCTTTTCATTCAGAAAGTTCATGTTGACACAAAACCTGTTATTCTATCAACTTTCCAAGTCTCTCCCTATTTTGGGGCCTTTATTCCTCCATTATTTTTGGCTTTGTTCATATTTCTTATTCTAAGAGGTTGAGAGGTATGCAGATTGCACACTGTAGATATACTTTAAAGTTTCACATTTTCCTTTTCAGTCTAAGTAAAGAACATTTTTCATCTTATAAACCTACTCTGTAAATACTCATTACCCTTTCTGTAATGCATCGTTAATGAACCACAAAAAAAAGTGCGGCTAAATACATATGTATACATGATGTCTGTTGTGGCTGTAGTTGCAGTTAGTTATTATGTTAGTTGCCAGTTATAACTGCACATTACAGCAATGAAGCAAGGAAAAAACAGTAATTTACATCAAACTTTATTTTTACATTTACATCATCCATCTCATCCATTATCTAGTCTATAATAGAAACAACCATTCTTAAGAACAATGTGACAAAAGAAAATAGGACCTACATCCCGAGATATAACCAGCCCTAAAGAATGGCAAAGTGAGAGAGGAGAAGGGGCAGGGGATGGTGGCATTTCTGCTAAACATGAAATGATTTTAAGAAACAAATTAGGGAGCAGCAAACAGTGTAGCCAAACACCAAATTGCCAGGTAATATGCAAGAAACCAAAACCAGTCTGTAAAGCTGTAGATCGCAATTTTGATAATCTAATGGCTGACAAATGAAGCAAACATTGGTAAGTCAGACTTGTTTATTAAAAAACAGGATTGAAATTGTTTTCTATGGCTTTATGGACTGTGGTTTAGTCGCATGCACACACACACACACACACACACACACACACACACACACACACACACACACACACACACACACACACACACACACACATATATATTTGATTTTAAGAAACAAATTAGGGAGCAGCAAACAGTGTAGCCAAACACCAAATTGCCAGGTAATATGCAAGAAACCAAAACCAGTCTGTAAAGCTGTAGATCACAATTTTGATAATCTT
The DNA here is from genome assembly GCF_019279795.1 of Protopterus annectens. Taxonomy (NCBI): domain Eukaryota; kingdom Metazoa; phylum Chordata; order Ceratodontiformes; family Protopteridae; genus Protopterus; species Protopterus annectens. Next base: position 1,604,733,414 of record NC_056728.1, read on the forward strand.
CAGCCCCCTGCTATAAAACACGCTAAACGCGCGTTAGCGCGGAGTTGCCACTGTTGCACACAAGAGCAGCGGCGGTTAAACAAGGTTAAACTATTCGGGCCATCTAAATTCCACTCTTCAAATTTTCCCTTAGAACTACCTTCCTTGAGCTGTACTGCTGATCTAACCAGCACATCCTATAACTGAAAAGTTCATCTCTACTTGATTCCCAAGTAGACTATTCTCTATCTGTAAAGCCTAGCACTTACTCCTACAGTACTTGCACCTTGATAAAGCACTCTTATTATAGATAGTACCCCACCAGCCTAAAACCCACTTCCCCCGGAGTCCTTTGAAAGTCTCTTTATCTACTAATTCTAGTATGTCGAGGGATCAGTTGCTAGTGTCCTCTCCAGCTCAACTGGTGAACCTGGGAATATTGAGGCAATGTTACAATTGCCTCATGTACACAGAACAATCCTCTCCTTCTCCCACAAAACACAAATACATGTGAGAGATGCAACTATATGGCCAAACTGGAGGCTGAGCTCTCTCAACATAGGACTGGCAAGACCAGACAGGAGGAGAAGGTAACCACACACAATACATACCCAGTCACACATGGTACCATCACAACTTCAAATCATACACATACTCACACAAAGACATACTCGGAGGCTCTGATCAAAAATTTACCAAAACAGCAGAGGCCACCAAAGCAGACACCCAAACAACTACCACCTCACGACCCAACACATGCAACACATAGACCACACAGTCAGAGTGTCAAACAGTCACAGCCCTTAAGGCCAAACAAAATGCCAGACACACATGTCATTGGTGATTCCATAGTCAGACACACTGACATCCCGCTCACCAGACTGAGTAAGGAGAAGGTCACAGTAAGCTGCCTGTCGGGCACTAGAATCCACCACATAACGCAAGCACTCAGGTCTCTCAACAGCAGGTACAAGTACAACTCAGTCATTGTCCACGCTGGTGTCAATGACCTGAGATGCACCTCCTTGGACTACATGAAAAGGGACATTGAGGAGCTCTCTGATTATGTAGCCCAGGCAGGTATGACCCTGACCTTGAGCAGTATCCTACCTTCACCTAGAATGATGCCACAATACAGTGATAAGATGATCAGCTTTAATAATTGGCTTAAATTCTGGTGTCATTCAAAGGGGATCCAATGTCTGTCTGCCTGGGATGACATGTTGGACAAGCCACGCTGCTTCGCAAGGGACGGCTTGCACCTGTCACCCCTGGGCTTCCGGATATTGGCAAAGGCTCTTGCCACCCCCATAGTGCCTTTTTAGGCAAGGCTCAAATTCTAAACCTACCACCCTAGAACACCAAAAGTGAAAAAAACTAAGGGTAATGCTGCTCAATGCCAGAAGTCTCAATCTCAAGATGCACGCACTTGAGGCCCTTCTCAATATGGAGAACATCGATGTCTGTGCTGTGACAGAAACCTGGTTCAAGGCTCCTGAGAGCACCCCAGCACTAACAGGTTTCACCTCATATCATGCGTTCCGCCCCAAAATCCGGACAACACCAAGAAAGGAGGGGGGGGTGTCCATATTCATAAAGGACACCCACACCTCAAGGTTGGTGGCAACGCACAATGCATCGGAGACCATCCAGGTGCAATTAACCATAGGCAAGACTGCTCTGCAATTTGTAGCATGTTACAGGCCACCCTCTCAAACTCAGGAACCTCACATGGCCTTCCTGAAAACATTGGAGGATAAATGTATCTCCAAACACCATCATACTAGGTGACTTCAACTACCCTAATATAGACTGGGAACACTACTCAAGCCCGAACACTCTAACCCAAAGATTCCTGGAGTTCATAAACTCAAATGCCATGGAACAACTAGTCACCATCCCCACAAGAGGAGAAAACATACTTGATCTCATCATCACGAACATGGGATCAAAATGTTCAACACCGGAAGTATACCCTGCACTGGTGAGATCAGATCATAAACTAATCTCGCTGGAGGTCCTCATCCCGCCCCCACCTGAAACAAAAAAGACCACAGTGAAAAACTTCTCAAAAGCCGACTTCACACTTCTAAAAACTAGTGTGGTCTCCTTTAAGGCCCCTGAGCCAGTGGTAAACATTACTCAAACCGCTGAATCACTTACAAATGCCTTCTACCAGCACCTACAGGACTGCATGGATCAGGCAATCCCAAACAAAACTAAGACTCTCTGTACCAAAGGCAAGCGTCCAGTCTGGTGGACCCCAGCCATAAACAAGCTCTACAACAAAAGGAGGAAGCTACTACAAGATAGAGCAAAATCCTTGAAAGGTAAGACACCTTTGATCATTATAAGTAAAAAACTAGGAGCTCTCATAAAATCATCCAAGGCAAATTTTGAGAGAAAAATCGCCAAGGACTCTAAAGACAATCATAAGGCCTTCTTTAGCTATGTTAGAAACCTAGGAGGAAACTCCCAGATATGCTCAGAATTAGTTCAAAATGATGTGAAAATTACTGAACCTACACACATTGCCAACATACTGGCTGACAGGTTCAGTGCAAACTTCTCCCCCACCTCCCTCCCAAAAGGAGAGATATCTATTCCAGAGGATTGTAGCCCCCCAAACACCTCCAACGCCCAGGTGAGAACTGCCCTCACTAAGGCAAAAAACACAGCATCCATGGGACCGGATGGTGTCCCCGGCTGTGTGCTTCACGAACTCAATGAGGAATTAAACCCACAGTTAGGACAGCTGTTTAATCTTAGCCTCACCTCAGGATACGTACCCAAGGAGTGGCGCACAGCGACTGTGGTCCCACTTCATAAGGGCGGTGCCTCCACAGACCCTGGAAATTACCGCCCCATTAGCTTGACAAGCCTTATCTGCAAAGCCATGGAGAGGATCATAATGGAACTCATAAATAAAGACATAGGGAACTTGCAGACTTTGGATCCAACCCAGTTTGGCTTTGTCAAAGGCAGATCCTGCCTCTTAAACTTGGTTGACTTTTGAGACAGTCACCAAGGCCATTGATGAGGGAAAGGCAGTCCATACAGCCTACCTCGACCTGGCAAAGGCCTTCGACACAATACCCCACTCAGGTATCATCGAAAAACTCATCAGCTTGAATGTAAACCCATACATCACAAGATGGGTTGCAAACTGGCTAAGTGACAGAACCCACAGGGTCAGAGTTGCTGGAGCCATGTCATACTCAAAGCCTGTCACAAGTGGTGTCCCACAGGGCTCAGTCCTGGGTCCACTCTTGTTCGGCATCTACTTTTCTGAAGTACAAGCAAACACAGGAGGGTTATGGCTGACAAAGTTTGCAGATGACTGCAAACTGGGCGCCATAGTCGAAAACACATCTGACACAGATATCCTCCAGAAGGGCCTCACAGAAACGGATAACTGATGCCAGAGCCATGGCCTGAAGTTAAACGCCAAAAAATGCATAGTCATACCCTTCGGGAAAAACAAGGTTACCCCTAGCTACCATATAGGTGGCAATCCACTGAGCACAGAAAAAGTCATCAGGGATCTGGGGACCCAGGTTGACAGTAGCCTTTCATTTGACACTCATGTTGCTAAAGTAGTTAGGAAAGCCTTCTATATCGCCCACCTGATCATGAAGGGATTCACATCTAGATCAAGGGAGGTCATCGTCCCCCTGTACTCATCACTCATTAGACCTATGATTGAGTACAATGCCCGTTCGAATGTATCTGACCAGACACCTGCTGCAGCTTGAAAGGCCCCAAAAGTTCCTCACCAAAAGGATAAAGGGTCTCAAAAATATGTCTTATGCTGCCCGACTGAAAGAACTCCAGTTCTATTCAGTCTCATACCGCTTGCTCAGAGGTGACCTGTGCCTGACATATAAGGCCATGTCAAACCCAGATTTGATGAATATGCTTCCCTCAAAAATCTAGATCCCTCAGAACCACAAGGGCGGGAGACTTAAACCTTGACACGGTTATAAATAGAATGTGCTGGAGGGACAGATTCATCACCCAGAGACTCCTATGCTGTGGAACAAAATCCCGGTACATGTGAGGCAGAGCACCTCTCTGGCCTTGTTCAAGAGGAATCTTGACCAATGGATGGGAGATCGCAGATATACCCCAGGGATTACTTCAGTGTCACTGCTTGACAGAGGCACAGCAAAATGATAGGCATAGTTTTTATTCAAACTAAAGGGGTGGCGAAAGCCACATAACAATGGGCTAGGCTTATAAATGCCCTTGGGCAGATAGCCTAGTATGAACCTATGAACCTATGAACCTATATATATATATATATATATATATATATATATATATATATATATATATATATATATATATCTATACACTCTGAAAGTGCAGCTAATTACTAATCCGACTCACGGCAAGTGCAAGAACTGTTTTGAAGGATAAAAAAAAAAAAAAAAAACAGTAGTGGCCATGGAATCAAATGAGTATGATTGCCAAACACAGAAAATATACGAACTTCAGCACCTGCACATGTGAAAGCAATATAATACTTTAAAGGGGCCATTGCACTGTTTAAATCTATTTGTAGGATCAGAATGCTGGGTGGAAATTGAAGTATTGGAAAAAACATACCTAGGTTACCTGGTTGCTTTATGAAGTTTCTGATATGTCATTCCCCTCACTTCTAAGATAAGAATTAGAAAAAGAAACTCTCCCCTGTTCTAAAACTACAGCAGCTTACTACATTATTTTGAAGTTGTACACAAAAGAGCAAAGAGCTAGTAATCTAGATGGCATATTCAAAATCCATGTATCACATTTACACCTCTAAGGTCGGTCAGTTTGTCTCAAAAACTGAACTTTCTTTCTTTGTATCATCATCATCATCATCATCATAATCATCAACCCCCTTTATTCTATTTTCTACATTGGGTCACATCGACTGTGGCCTCCCTTCTTGATTCAGTGCCACTCTTCTACCATCTTTAATAGTCATACCTGACTGTCACAGGTCTTCTGTCTCACACAGTATCCATCCATCTCTTTGCTGGATGTCATTATTTCCTCTTGCTTTCTTCTAGTCTCTCCCAAATCTTCTTTACCAGGTTGTCTTCTGCTTCCCTGCACATGTGCCCAAACCACTGTAATCTGCTCTGCTTGACCTTCTCTGCTATTGGTGCTACTTTTGCTTCTGCTCTAATGTCCTCATTCCTTCTTCTTTCCCACAGTGTACGTTCCACCACCCATCTCTGGCATTTCATCTCCATTGCTCTAGTTTCTCCAACTGCTTTGCCTTCATTCTACATGTTGCTACACCTTACAAATGTACTGGGCCCATCACTGCTTTGTACACCTTATATTTTAGTTTCTTTGACATTCTTCTGTCATACAGTGCACCTGACACTCTGTGCTAGTTGGCTGCAGTCCCTCTGTTTCTAGCTTTGACCTCCTCACTTAGACTTCCATTCTCGTTAAACATTACTCCCAGACACTTAAATCAATTAACCTGTTCACTATTTTCCCTTCTATCTTCCATTTTCAGCTTCTCCTGATTTCTTTCAATTGTTGCCATTGTTTGTGCTTCGTTCCATCCCTCGTCTTCAGTGTTTCATTCCATTTCCCTATCATTTGCTGAAGTTGTTGTTCAGTATCTGATTGTAATGCGACATTGTCTGCATAATGTTTTTGTTGGTCTGTTCCCTCCCTGTTTATTAATGTAGTCCATCACAACTATGAACAGCAGTTAGCTCAGAGCTAAATCCTAATTAACCCTCACTCCTACTGGAATTCCCTCTTTGAATCTGAACCCTGTTTGTACTTATATAAGTGAGTGCTTGTACGTAGCCTGCACTAATTCAACAAATGTTTCCAGTACTTTGAACCATGACAGGCTGTCCAGATCAGCTTTCTTGAGACCTTGTCATATGCTTTCTCCAAGTCCAGGAAAGCCCAGCTCTACACTTTCTTCCACCTTCTTCTCTACTATCTATTTCACTGCAAACATCGGGGTGGCTGTACTGCATCCTCTCCCGTCTCACATTCTACTACTCTGCATATTCTCTTATGAGTCATCCTCTCCAGCACTTTCATGCAGCATGACAGGAGTCTGACACAGCTATACTGCTCACAACTGTGAATGACCCCCTTTATTTTTATATATTGATACTAGAATACTTACTCTGTAGGCATCTGGTATACACATTTCTCTCCATTCTGCTATGAGTACCCTCTGGAGCCATTTCTCCCCTAACTCACCCAGCATGTGACTATTTCCTTGAACTCACGTGCTTTAGCTCCAGTATGCCTCTAGGTCTTCGGGACTTCTGCCTTTCCTTACTGAGCTTGACATCTGATTAACCAAGTCTTTAAAGGAAGGAATTTTATTTGATGCAGTTGACAATGCATCCATGTACTCATCCTTTCTACAAGATGTGGGATTTGATATCTTACATGAAGTCTTGGCAGACACTGGTAACTTTAGTCGCAATGATATTTATTCATTTTGTGTGTTGCAGGAAATGATTTTATGCAATAACCTTGTTTTATTTAAGAAACCTTTACAACAGTTAACAGTTGTAGCAATGCTGGAATGCAATGTCTCTCATTTATCAGTGAGAGAAACATTTTAGTATAGAACATACCTAATTCAAAAATATTCACTTTGATGTCTACTGTATTGATTTTTTTTTCATAGTGTTTGCTGAACATTTCGAGTCTTAACACTTATAGCTTTTTGGTTATAATACAGTTTTTAGATGTGGGGCTTACTTTTGAGAATAGTAGAGGTTGCTTTGATTTTAGAATTTTTAAAAAGGTAACCTTTAGTAACTGTGTAATTACATTCTTCTAGTTAGCACCCCAATAACATAAAATTCAGTGGTATTAAAAACCAAGTGATGATGTCTCTTAGATTAACTATGACACTTTACCTGTACTAGATCTTATTATTTATTTATTTATTTATTTATTTAACATTTGTTTACCGGGGAGGTCCAACTGGGCTAATAGCCCATTTTCAGTGGAGGCCCAGGGAGAAATGCTCCAAGTAATAGTAAATTAACAATACAATACTGAATAACAAATTACATAGGTAGATCATACAGAGTTTACAGACTTTATATGTCAAGTAATTACAAGTGAGACCTAAACCATGGAAATCCATGGTCAAAGGTGCAAAAAATGAGATTATGCAAAAAGAAAAGCAATTTTGCCATACAGTGTATACAGAATACAAAGAGAACAGGAAATTAGTAAATAGCTTAAGATGTAAAGAGAATTGTTAAAGGGAAGAGATAAAGAAGGAACAAGTGATAGTAATTAGAAAGTGGTGGGAGGGCACGGATGGATGAGAAGGGATAGAACAGAGAAAATGTCTGGTTTACAGATATATGAGAATAAATGACAGCTAGAGTAAACAGCAGTGAATGAAAAGGAGTCTTTTTTTTTTTTTCGGGCAGCCAGGGTAGTGCATGAACAAAGCCAATTATCAGTTAAGTATGCTCTGAGGAATTGCTTAAACTTGAATTAGATGGTGGTGACAATGATGTGTTGCGGGATAGAGTTTCAGGCTTTGGAGACTATATTGGAATAAAGAGAAATGCCAAATCTGTTATTTGATTTCATGACTTTAGCAGGCATCTGTCAGTAGATCTTAGAGTTCTGTTATTTGAGTAGGGCTGAACAATATTTTGGAGTGCTGAACATTTATCAGGTTGGTGTACAATGGTATGGACAGTTGTAATCTGATTGAGGGATAAGAGGATAGATAATTGTAGCTATTTTAGTTGGCGAAGGGCAGTACAGTGATGAGATCCATGGGGTAGGTTTGTGGCAAATGTTGTAATAGCAAGCCTCAAGTATGACCAGATCTGTTTTTTTTTAGGTTAGTGAAGATAGGGGAAGCATACAGTAAGGAAGAGACATGGTGTGTCCTGGCAATTGTTTGGATGGTAGAGTTGATAAGGAATGGCTTAGCTCTGTAGATTGAGTCTACCTTGATGTGATTCTTTTTAATGGTTAGTGCTATGTGTTTGTTAAATCTCAAGTTGCTATCAAAGGTGACACCAGTTTGGTATGAGAGATGGGTTCAGTTTTTTGTTATGTTGGCTGAGTAAATGAAAAAGGGTGGTGTGTTATCAGTGGATTTAGTATTGATGAAGAGCATTAATTTGGTTTTGTTTGGATTTAAAATTAGTTGATAGCTGGAGAGGTAAGATTCTATGGCTGAGAATGATTTCTGGGTTATTTCTTGTAGTTTTGGAAGGGTGGAAGTAGTGCAGATTAAATCAAAGTCATCTTACTACACTTATTTGATAATAAGGATTTGGCCTGTATTTAGATTCTGCCATTAATAATAATTGTTCATGCAAGCCATACTTATTTTGTCATCAGTTGTATTACCTCTAGATAGTGCTAAGGTTAGTAATACTGTCAATGAATATTTTAATTAAGCTTTGATATAATTTTTATCACAGGTAGAGTGGTCAATAAGAAATATTTTGCTAACACCTGAAAATTTTTCAGAGAATATTGACTTGATAAAAATATATGGAAAGAAAATCTAACCTCAAAATGGTTGTGAAAAGTGAGTGAGTTGGTTTAGGCAGTTGCCTATGTCACTCATGCCATGGGTTTATATATCTATGGATTTTACCCTTACTGTAGATGAAATAATATCAGCCCTTTTCTGAATCTCTTCCATAGTATTTTAGTTGCATTTCTTGCTTGGTTGGCTATGGAGCAAATGGTCAGGTTGTGATGGCTTGTACACAGGTAAAAATAATGTACCATACCTTGTACGAATACAGTTAATGTTTTCTTCTAACATAATACATAGTACTAGCTGTTCTTAGTATAAAAAATGCTGTTTTATTATCAGCACTGTGTAGACTGACAGTGTGTAGGTGATTTCAATGGTAACAATTAACAGTAGCAGCAATGTGGGAATGCAATGTGTCTCATTTTTTCTAGTGGGAGAGAACACCTGAATGTAATTCACTCCCCGGTTGCGGTGAATAAGTTAGCATCGACACAAACCACCTTAATCTACATGTTGGAGAACATTGTTGTCCTCAAGGTTTGTAACTGATATAGCAGTTCATTTAAATTCTGACTCAGAAATGAGCAGGCAGCTGCTTTTAATCCTTTGCCTGTTTTTTTATATATAAATTCATAGATAGATAGATAGATAGATAGATAGCTAGATAGATAGATATAGATAGATAGATAGATAGATAGATAGATAGATAAAGAAAATATTTTTTTTTTCATTCTTTTGTTACCCAATTCCCAAAGACAAGCAGATCAGATTAAAACATGTCATTTAGTAAAAAGAAGGGCATTCACATATATATGGATCCTGGTAATCATTATTTGCAGATTGTAACAAGTGATTGTGTAGAGGTATGTGGTGAAGGAAGCACACTAGTACTTGTTGTGATGGTTTGCTTAATTTATATACCTATGGCTAAGCAAACCTTTTATACAGTGATCTAAAGAAGGCGTTTATGATATTCTTTGAAGGCAGCTACTGTAGTTTTAATGATAAAAACAGATGGTTTAACAAATGTATGATTGCAGTGATCTGCCTGAGTATATATTAAGCAATTATAGCAAACATTTTTTAGCACAAAAAAAGGAATAACAGCCATTTACAGAACAGTAAGTTTAACATTGGTCTTTGGCAGGCTTAAGGATGAAATTCTGAAATAAAGTCTGGCGGGTACTTGAGGTGAGTGCATGGCTCTCATTTAAGCAGTTCATTACATGTAAATTATAGTTAGTAACATTTACACAGAACAACATAAATTAAGGTAGATAATATAAATAGAAACAGAAAGGTCTAATAGTGCAAGTACCTTTATACAGTTATTATTTATGTTAGGTAGGTAAGTTTAAACTTTGAAAGGAACAGAAATAGTATATTGTAAACAGCCGGCATTTGACTTATTAAATATAGGAGCAAAAACCTGATATTTTCTTCACTCTTGAAAAAAAGCCACTGAATCGATTAGATGGAGAAGGCAATGAAATGAGGTAGAATATATATATATATATATATATATATATATATGTGTGTGTGTGTGTTTGTGTGTGTGTGTATGTGTGTATATATATATATATATATATATATATATATATATATATATATATATATATATATATACTGAATTGTTACAGTAATATTTAAGCTAATTACTATATTAATAAATTATATAACAGTCGTTCCTTATAGTATTAGAGATTGAAATTTATGTAGACATATAGTACAACTTTTATTGATTTTTTTTAATATTTTTTAGTGCTTATTAATGTGCTCTAGATCTAATGAAATGGTTATATGTATTTTTTGGGGGTAAATAAGATATAGATAAAATATTTAGAAACAAATAGTGAAGCTGTTGTATAGATTTATGTTAAAGAATAATATTTATAACTAAACAGTAGCTTCACATCTGAATTCAAACTGAAGCATTTATATAATATATGAGGTTATGATTAGGATAATTATGTTGATGTTGCATAATGAGATGTTATATATATATTTTCCAGTAATATAAATAAGGGTACTATTTAAGAACTATTTTATTATAATGTAATGTGTACATATTAATAAGTAGCTGCATTTGAAATATTCTAGATAGTGTAATGGGGTGCTTGAAAAGTAGAAACTAAAAAATATTTTATTCTATGATTGAATGTTTAAATATTATTTTTTTAGATAACCTTTTACATATGTTAGTGGTTTTGTACATAACTGAATACTTCAAGTTGTTGTTTTTGATACATATAACAGTTACAATAGAGTATTTATATTCCTTACAAATCTTAAACATATCTACCCAACATAAATAATAACTATATAAAGCTATATGCACTATTATTCCTTTCTGTTTCTATTTATATTATCTACCTTAATTTATGTTGTTTTGTGTAAATGTTACTAACTATAATTTACATGTAATGAACTGCTTAAATGAGAGCCATGCACTCTCCTGGTAAGATCCAACTATACCTGGTAAGATCTGACCATAAGGCGGCCACTTTCGAAGTCAGCATCTCCCCTGACCCCCCCCCCCCCCCTCTAGCTAGGGTCAAACAAACAAAACTTCTCCAAAGCTGATTACAACCTCCTGAGGGATGGTATAAACAGCTTCATAGCCCCCTCCCCCATCTGTTGGAACTGGCACCAATGTCCAAATGTGCACCAAAGTACTATATGAGCAATTGTATAGATGCATGGAATCAGGAATACCCAACAGGATGAAAGCATCCTCCGCAAGGAACAGCAAACCTGTCTGGTAGATATCTGCAATAAATAAACTATATAACAAAAGGAAAAATAAATGCTGTACAGAACCAAGAAGGAGCAGGTGCCCAATTGGAAGCAATCTCTCCTTAGCCTGAACAAGCAAATAGAGCACTAGTGAATTCCTCTAAAGCCAACTTCGAGTCCAAATTGGCCAGCTCTACTAGAGACAATCATAAGGCCTTCTTCACAAATGTCTGCAATCTCAAAGGAAGCACCCAGATCTGTTTAGAAGTGGTGGTCAAGGACACCACATACACAAATGCTGTAGATATAGCCAACCTACTGGCTGATAGATTCAGTGAAAACTTCACCCTTCTGTCCCCCCCATAAGACAATCAGGGCAACCTGCCCCCTCCCCTAATCTCTAGGGTACAAGTCATCACTGCCCTCTCAAAGGCAAAAAAATACAGCCTCCATGGGATCCCATAACATCCCAGGCTGCATCCTACATGAACTCAGTCATGAACCTGCAGCACCATTAGACACCCTATTCAACCAAAGCCTGAGTACTGGCTTTGTCCCAGCTGAGTGGAGGATAGCCACTGTCATCATTTTGCACAAAGGTGGAACATCCAGCAATCCAAGAAATTATAGACCCATCAGCCTAACTAGCCTGATCTACAAGGCCATAAAACAGATTATCATGCACTTCATTAACAGGGACATTGGCAACCTCCAAACACTTGACCCCACACAGTTTGGCTTTGTCAAGGGGAGGTCATGTCTGTTAAATCTAGTTAACTTCTTTGAGACAGTCATCAAAGCCATGAATGAATGGAAGATGGTGCACACCACCTAGCTTGACCCTGCCAAGGCTTTTGACACTTTTCCCCAGTCGGGCATAGTAGACAAACTCTCTCAACTAGGTATCAATCCATATGTTATCAGATGGGTAACAAAGTGGCTCATTGATAAAATCCACCTAATCAAAATAGGGGAAGCCACCTCAAGCAGTAGACCTGTAACAAGTGGCATGCCCCAGGGATTGGTCTTGGGGCCTCTGTTATTCAGGATATATTTCTCTGAGGTGTAGGCCAAAACCATTTGGCTAGGGCTGTCCAAGTTTGCAGATGACTGCAAGCTGGGGATGATCAGCAATTCCCCAAGTGATGTGGATGTCCTCTAAGAGGGTCTTACCCAAACAAATGACTGGTGCCAGAAACATGGCCTCAAGCTGAATGCCAAAAAATGCATCATCATCCCCTTTGAGGAGAGTGATGTCCCCACATATTATCACATTAATAACAATGTCCTAAGCACACAATCACTCATGAGGGATTTGGGCACCCAGGGTGTTAGCAACCTGACTTTTGACCACCATGTTTCTTCCATTGTATGGAAAGCTTTCTATATGGGGCACCTCATAAGTAAAGGTATCTCATCCATGGACAAGGAGGTTATAACATTCCTGTATTCTTCCCTTATAAGGTCAATTGTTGAGTACAATGCCCCCCTTCGACATGTACCTTACAAAACACATGCAGCAGCTGGACAGACCACAGAAGTTCCTCAGCAGAAGAATCCAGGGCCTTAAACATCTACCCTACACTGATGGGCTAAAAGCCCTGTCACTCTACTCAGTTTCATACAGACTCTTCAGAGGTGACCTCTGTCTGGC
>NC_056728.1:1604751300-1604908800 GCF_019279795.1 Protopterus annectens
AAAACTACTCTTACTGAAAGGGATGATAATACATTTTTGTGCATGAAGTGTAAAGCCATGACTTTGGCACCAGTCATTTGTTTGTGTAAGACTGTCTTATAGGATGTTGACATTGTTTGGAGATTCTATGACAGCTCACAGTTTGCGGTCATCAGCAGACTTTGTCAGCCACAGACCTTTAGTTTTAGCTTGCACTTCTGAGAAATAGATTCCAAACAGCTGAGGTATCAGGACAGATCCCTGTGGAACACCCGTGGTTGCAGGTCTGCTGTTGTAGGTGGATTCTACTAATTTAACTATATGAGTTCTATCAGTCAGCCAGTTAGCAACCCATCTAATGATATATGGGTTGATACCTAGCTGGGTGAGTTTGTCATTTATGCCTGAGTGGAGGATAGTGTCAATAGCCTTGGCTAAGTTTAGGTAGGCTGCATGCATAGACTTCCCCTCATCAAGGGCCTTAGTGACTGTCTTGAATAAATTCACCAGATTTAACAGGCATGATTTCCCTTTGGAAATCCAAATTGAGTAGGGGGAAGTGTTTGGAGGTTTCCAATCTCTTTCCTGATAAGGTCCATGATGATTGTCTACATGGTCTTGCAGTTAAGGCTAGTCAGGTTAATATGTCTATGGTTCCCAGGGTCTGTGGAAGCACCAACTTTGTACAAGAGGATAATGGTGGCCTTTTTCCATTCAGGTGGGACAAAGCCAGTGCTTAGACTATAATTGAAAAGAGTACCCAATGGTGTTACTAATTCTTATTTGAGCCCATGTAGGACACAGCCTGGGATACTATCAGGTCCCCTGGATGTTGTGTTTTTGATCTTAGACAGGGCATTCACAACCTGCTCTTTAGAGATACAAGGTAGAGGACAGGTAGTAGGGTTGTCTAGGGGTAAGTCTGGCAGGGAAAGGGCAGTGAAATTTTCACAGAACTTGTCAGCAAACAGGTTAGGTATGTCCACAGGCTCAGTATATGTGGTATCATTGACTAGCAGTTCCGCACAAATCTGGGCTTTTCCTTTTAGGTTACATATGTAACTAAAAAACACCTTATGGTTGTCCTTAGTTGAGTAGGCTAATTTGGATTCATAGCTTTGGAGGACTTCATAAGAAGTCTTATCTGCTTGTTTAAGCTGAGGAGGAAGTGTTTCCAGTTTGAGGCTAGCTCCCTCTTACTCTCAGACAGCAATTTCTTCCTCTTATTGTAAAGCCTGTTACTACTAATAATTTGCTTACAAATATTAAAGAAGTGTCAATAGTGTTTTACCCACTGTCTGTCCACAGTGCAATTAGATTCAACCTTATATTAAAATTTAATAATTTAATACATCATAATAGGTGGCCACCATATATTGTTAAAATTAAGGGTTTTAAGGAATGCTATTTAATTAAGATTAAAAAAAAAATAGAAATAGATATGAATGATAACATATCTGATGCAATTCTTTGGAATTCTTTAAAAAGTTATCTAAATAGTAAAATTACAAATTGATATATATATGTAAAAGAAGAGAATGGGAAATGGGACTAAATACACTACAGTCTGAAATAGATAAAGTTATGTTTACAATCAAATGATATAGCCATTCAATTAGAATTAAACATTTAAATACAAAATATGTCGGAATTTTAAATCATACAGTATCAATTAGTTTTGAAAAACTAAAACTTCAAACATATTCAACAAATACATCAAATTTGTATAAACTAGGTATTAGATGTGAAAGAATGAGTAAATTAAATCATATCAAATAAATATATTGTCATGTTGATATTAAGTATAAAAGACAGACAGATATAAAAGACACTCTTGAGTGTTTTAAGAAATATTATGATAATATAAAATAATAATAATAATGATTTAGTCAATAGTAATATAGGCAATACATTTTTCAAGAAAAATAAACATATAATACTAAGAAATGAACAAGTAAAAAATAATAGACATTTTTCTTTAAAAATAAATTAAATATTACATTAAAGAACTAAACAATAATAAAGCACCTGGGTTGAATATACTCATTCCAAATTTATATAGATTTTTGCAAGATAATGTAGAAAATATATTAGCACATGCTTTTAAAAATTAAAAACTACATCTGAAGTTGCCCCATCTTGGAGATATTCTCTTATATTGGCTCTGTCAAGGTAAGATAAGGATCCTACACAGTGTTCTTCTTATCATCAAATTTTCCTCCTAAATGTTGACTATAAAATTTTATGCCCATTTTAGCTAGCAGAATTAATTTAGTATTGCCAAACCTAATCAATAGCCATCAAACTGAGTTCATTTTAACCAGACAGGTGCAAGATGATATACTCAGACTAAATACCCTAATTGACTATGCAAATAAAAACAAGAAAGAACTTTCAATCATTAGTTTAGATTTAGATAAGCATTTGATTCAGTAAATTGGTTTTACCTTTTCAAAGTAGTTGAGGAATATAATTTCTAAGTTGAATTCATATCATTAATCTCTAAACTTTGCAATAATTCTTATGCCTTTGTTAGAGTAGGGTCTTTTCTCTCTAGTTCTTTTAAAATGCAAAATGCTACAAAACAAGGTTGCCCATCATCACCCATTGTTATTTGCACTAGTGCTAGAACATTTTGCTAATTTTATTAGATTAAATAAATATATTACAGGTATATCTTTACCTGATAATTTCTCATGCAAAAATTCAACTTTTTGCAGGTGACATTCTTCTTACAATAGGGGAACATAGAAACATCATTAGAAAATATAATTAGTTACGTGAAGTATTTTGAAACAATTTCAAGATTAACATGTAATCATAATAACACTAATACATTATTAATTAATAAGAAGTTAAAAAAAGTACGTAAAAAGTATAGCAGTGTTAACCGTGGAAATACTCAAATTAAATATGTTGGTATCACTATTACTTCAAATTGTAAAGATCTGGCATTATTTAATTTCAAATAGGTTATAGATACAAATTACTCAAATAGCTATTAATTGGAATACATTTTCTTTACTATGGAAGAACATCTGATCTTAATTAAGATGCAATTCTTCCACAAATTTTACTTGTCATTCAGTCATTAATTCTGACTATCAAAAACTTTTATGAAGAAGATAGATAGTATTCTTCTAAAAAAATGTTGGTATCCAAATAAACCAAGAATTTCTTTTCAGCATGTGAAAAGTTGGGAAGATGGTGGCATACATTTTCCAGATAGTGACTATATGTATTACTTCACCTAGCATTAAAGTTATTGCACTTTGGCGTAACAGAACATATGAATCAAAATGGAAAAAAAATAGATAAAAATATCTAATAGTAATAAATGTGTTACTATCCATCACACACAAATTGTTCCCAGTAGTATTAACTGTTTTTAAAAGATTACTGTATATATGGAAATAGTGTTTCATATTCAGTTCCTTATATTAACCATATTATTTCTTTTTGAAGTTTATTTATATTAATCATTTTAGTAAATATTTAATTTTTCAATATTTCTAATTGTATATACTAATGAATGTTTAGAAATGTATAATTTTAATAAAATATTAAAACTGAAAGGATACAATTACATAATTTATTGGCATCAAGTCCTAAATTGGACTGATCCTCATTCTGTAGAATGTCTTATCTCTAGATATAATCTAGATTCTAATAATTGATTAATTGTACAGATTTGTAGATAATATGTTAATGTGAAGATAAATATGGTATATAACTTAAAATTGGAATCCTTTCCAAAAAATGTGGAATTTTAATTAATGTTAATAATAAGTCACTCACTAATAAGTCTTACTTATTAACAATTTATAGAATTCTTAGACACTATTCCTGACATTCAGACAACACCTATTGGAAGTATTCTACAAAAACGAATAATTATTTTTTCAGGTGAAATAAGAAGATAGCATTAAAATTATCAGATACAACTATATCTTCATTATATAGGAAAAAACGCATGTGGAATTTTTAACATAGAGCTTTTATTACACCAAATACAATTACATTAATGTACAAAACAGGATTAAATACTGAAGATGTGACTTGGTCATAGTAGCGGATTGGGTGGATATGGTACATGAAAGTAAAGTAATTTCTCACTTTTGGAAGAAAATCAATAATTTTACTCAAGCATTGTGGTCAGATAGATGTGATTTATCTAAATAATTGTTTTATTTAATACTCTGATTCTTGAAATTATTCCAAAGACACAAGTGCCTATTCTTTGGTCTATACTAGCAATAGCTAGTAAAATAATAACTAAGAAGTGGAAAAAATAAAACTACTCTCTAGTGATAAATTTACTAACTTAATAAAAATTGTTTGTATGGATGAAAAACTTACTATAAAGATGGGAACAACAAATATTAAGAACATATAAATCTTGGCTTAAACTTCTTGATCTTCATGATTTGCTTGAAAAATGTTGACTGTTTTAAAATTTTATATGTATACATATATATACATATATTACTCATGTTATGGACTTATGTATATAGTTATTTGTTTGATTTGTAAAATTTTATTATGCTTGCTGTTGTTACAATTTTAATAAAAAGTTAAAAAGAAATAATAGGTGCATAGCATGGCAGCATACATGTACAAATAAATCAGAATACACAGTAATTGGAATTCATATGTGCATAGCATGCTAGTGCATGCATGTACAAGTAAATCAGAGTATACACAGTAATCAGAAATCATATGGGCATAGCATGCTAGCATACATGTACAATTAAATCTGAGCAGGCATGCTAATCAGAAATCATATGCACATAGTATACTGGCATATACATACAAATAAAACAGAGTAAACACGCTAATCAGAAATCATATGTGTATATCATGCTAGCATATATGTAGAAATAAATCATAGTATGCACAGTGATCAGAAATTATATGCACTGTGGCCAAGGATGAACACAGGATAGCAGCAGATTTCTTCAACTCCACCAATTTCATTACACTGACAGGAATTAATTACTTAAAAAATTAATTTTTGAAGTAATTTTCTTTCTAAATATATTTGTTTTATATAGTTCTTGAACTATATCTAAAAAAGAAAGGAAATTTTAACAATATTCCTGTCAGAAATCACATTGGAAATTTTCCTGTCAGTTTATCAGTCTGAAATGAGTTCCAGTAAGACAAATTCTCAGGACTCCAGCATCAAGAAAGAACTTCAGTCTCTGATAACTATAATCCAGCAACTTACTGCTAAGATGGATAAAATGGATACTAAAATTGATACCTTCATAGAAAAAAATACAAAACAAATAGACTTGTTACATATAGACCTGCAACAACAGAAGATCCAGATGACAGGCATAGAAGAAGCTGTGAATGACATGGAAAATAGAATCCAAGAAGAGGAAATCAACATTGAGTTTCTGCTGAAACAAAATACACACTTACAAACAAAGCTGGATGACTTGGAAAATAGATCTAGGCACAATAACATTAGGATTTTTGGACTGCCAGAAAATATTGAAAGTAATAATATTACTTCTTTTTTAACAACATGGCTCCCTAAAACTTTAGACTTACCAGAAGCATTCTCTTTCGGTATCAAAAGAACACATAGATCTATAGCTAATACTAACTCTAACAAAAACTATCCTAGATCAGTTATAGTTAGATTTCTATCATCTTTTGATAAAGAGATGGTTCTTAAATCTGCTTGGGCTAAAGCTCCTGTTAAGTTTAATGAGACAACTGTGCATTTTGACAATGACTATTCTCCCTTGGTAATAGCTAAAAGAAAAGTTTTTCTGCCACTAATAAGGGAGCTTAAAAAAGCACAGTTTAAAACATACCTTCTGTTTCCTGCCAAGCTAAAAATCTTCCTTCCTGATGGTCCTAAAATTTTTGATGACTTAGACTCTGCTTTACTGTTTATCAAAAAAAAATAAGATTTTGGATAAAATAGAGGAAATGGAATGGGCTAGTCCTTCATTAAAGAGACTGGCAACTGAAACTTCATGGAAGACTTCTGAGAGGAAGAAGAGACTAAAGAACAAATGATTTGTTCTATGTTTTTTTTTTTTTTCTCCCATCATTTTACTTCATTATTAATCTTTTTAAATATAGTTCCTGCATTTCCAGAAAGCCACAAATGTTCTGAAAAAGATTTAATCAAAGTTATTCTCTGTGTGCAAAGAAATGTTTTGTTTCATAACCAGTCAAAATATCTGAGGAACTAATAACAAACTATTATTCAATTTGTTTCTCTTTCTGAAAAAGAGAAGTAAGGTCAGTAATTAGATACATTTTTTTTCCTTTTTTTATCATTTCCTTCTTTTCTTTGTTTAAACAATGGCATTCTATTTAGATTATGTAGTGGGTAAAGGGTGAGGGAGGGCAGGGAGAGAAGAGTAATGAAAATATGATAAATAAAATAATAACATATTTATTCCTTGTAAAAAGTTTATATGTTCTTCAAATGCTATTCCTAATTATACTTTCTTAATTATACTGCTTTTGCTTGTTTGTAAATAATATGTCATGCTTTAACTAATAATAATTAGAACTAAATAATAGTAAATAATGTGTTTTATTTTTAACTCTATTAATATAAACAGTAAGTAATATTCCATTGTATATATAGAAATGCTTTTGATCATATAGACACAGTAAATAATGAGATTTGCATAGAATTGTGTTGGGACAGTGATATTGAGTTTTATTACCTATTAATAACTTTGGGCTTGATTTCACTTGCATAGAGGCTGTGGTAACCTGTGGGGTACATCACGAAGGTTTTGTCATGTTTAGATGCATTAACACTGCTAAATGAATGTTTGTCACTAGTTTTTACCAAGTTTCCCGCCAAAATGTTAAGGGAGACAATCTGGGATGTGGGCTACTTCATGAACAGTGTCCTCATGCTGTTTCAAAAGCTTCAACTCTCAGAATTCTCACAGAGAAGCTGAAAGCAGTTAACCTGACCTTTGACCCAAATATCACACTGACACATCACAGATTCAGGAAGAACACTCTACCAGGAAATAGAACTGATGCAACTGTGACTATGTGAAGGAAAATGAACTCTTTGACATTTAAATGTGAGTTATTTTATATAATTACTTAAATATCTATGCTATAATTCATAAAATATGTCAATTATAATGATTTTAAATGATGCAGTTTCTTGTAGTAAGTAAATGTCTTATTTTAGAAGGCATAGAAAATGAAACATTTATTCAAGTGTTTTTGAAAATCTACCTGACTGCAGCATACTAATCTGTGTTCAAAACTTATGTTCCAAACATATACATTACTATAACTCATTTAATTCATCTGATTGACAAGCATAAATAACTTTATAACTCTATTCTTGAAGAAATTGTCTTGTGATATATTTTAAAGCAGTAGTATAGACATACAAAATGCAGATTTTTTTTTTTTACAATAATGCAAGTGTTTCTGAGAATCTGCATAACTATGCAGTATGATTTATAACAACTTCTATAAATGTAATATTTTATTCTATTGACAATAATGAGTATGAGTAAAATGCTCATATACAAGCAATTCAAGGTTTTTTTTTCTGGAAGCTGTTGACTACATTTAAAGCAGTAGTATAGACATACAAAATGCAGATGTTTTCTTTTTTTTTTTTTACAATAATGCAAGTGTTTCTGAGAATTTGCATAACTATGCAGTATGATTTATAACAACTTCTATAAATGTAATATTTTATTCTATTGACAATAATGAGTATGAGTAAAATGCTCATATACAAGCAATTCAAGGTTTTTTTTTTCTGGAAGCTGTTAACTGCATTTACATGACAGAAAATAGATGCATCTTAATATATGTAATGTCTGAACCATATTAGCCAAAGTTTTTAATTTAAATGAATGTTAGAACTTATTTTTACATACTTTCTCTCTCTTTCTTTCACTCTCTCTCCCTCTTTCACGTCGTTTATTTCTCTCTCTCCTCTTGGTTCCTAATATCAAGTTTATTTGAATGCCATTTGAATACAAGTGTATTATATTACACAGATGTATAAAGTAGTATGAATAGTTTTTAAAAAAAAAGTTTATTTTAGTTTATATGATGCTGTTTTATCAAATGTGTAGTCTTGTCTTGCTAGATAACTGAATTGAAAGCTGTTAATTTAAGTTAAATATAACCAGTATTAAATTGATAAGGTGGTAGCTGAGGTACTGCTGCTTAGGGTAGGGGGTTAACTTGAGTGGTAAATACTACTCTAAGTTGGAGTTTTTAACTCCAGGCTGGATGCAAGGTTTAATCCTTACATTATTTTCACTTGTTCATTGTTATATGTATATAGTTTTGACATCCACAATATATTTTGTACACTCATTGTCATACAAACAAAATTGAATCCTATACAAAATCCCATAAGAGATTCAATAAATACAGCTATATTTAAAGGTACACCTAAAGTAGGAGATGTAACATTACTTATGTTGTTATTTGTTATTTTGATCATAAGATTCTTAAGTTTTAAAAATGCCAAATCACATCTTTAAAAGGAATTTCTTTAAACATTAATGGATTGAATAATCCATGTAAAAGGGCAAGCCTAATAAGATACATTAATTTACATAAGGCCAACTTAGTCTTCCTGCAAGAAACACATCTCTTGAAAAAAGATATTGATAAACTAGCCACAGACAAATATACAGTATTGGTTAGTTCAGACCACACTCAGAAAAAAAGAGGAGTGGCTATTTTATGGAATAAAAGTATGCCTATTCCTAAAACCATTAAGTCTAATCAGGATGACAAAGGAATGTTTTGTATGGTTACAATACAAATTAATAGGAAGACTTACACTTTAATTAATGTATATTGGATACCTGGAATTGGTATTAATACAGTGAAACATCATTTTGATAAGATTATATCATTCTCTATAGGAGATATTATTTTAGCTGGTGACGTTAATTGTATACTACATGAAAGTGACACTACCACTATAGGAAAAAGAAGAATTACATCTAATGCAAAACATTTAAATGATTTTGCTAATTCTTATCATTTGAATGATATTAATAATCAGATAGATTCAAAATCATTACCATACACCTTTTTTTCTAACAGATCAAAACTTATTCAAAAATAGATAGGGTCTTTATTTCTAACCAGATGGTAACATATTTAATTAATTCCAAAATCATTTAATGTCCTATATCTGATCATAATTCAATTGTTTTTGAATTCATGATAAAAAATACTCATAATGTTCAGATCAAAAGGATACCAGCATACTTAACTCAACTAAAATACTATAAAGAATATATACTTTCAAAAGTACAACATTTTCTAGACATAAATAATACTCCTGAAGTCTCCATTGTCTATGTTTGGGATGCCTTAAAATCATATCTATATGGACAAAGTATAAGATGGTATAATAATAAAAGGAAATCTTGGGATAAGGAATTGTTAGATATTCAAAGTAAATTAGACTCTTATAAACATAATAATAAAGAAAACATTATGGATAAGAAAGTCATTGAATAAATAAACAAACTAAATGACAAATACAAAGAAATTTTAACTCATAAAGTTAAAATAACTCTAGAGAAATACAAGTTTTTGTCTTACTCAATAAGCCCCAAATACTTACATAGACTTAAAAATAAAACAAAAAGGTTGAATAAACAAAACCATATCAAAGAAATCTTTTCTCTAAGGAAAAAGAAAAATGTTTCTAGTCTACCAGAAATATTATATGAATTTAGAAATCACTTTCACAATATTAACAATAATAACATTAACATGGAACCTAAAGATAAAATAAAGGAGTTTATAACCACAAACATGAATAAAAAGCTTAATAAACAACAGATTAAACTATTGGACAAAAGTATTTCATATACAGAGGTTATTACACAAATAAATAAGCTTAAACCAAACAAAGCACCGGGTAATGATGGTATTATACCAGAGATATATAAAATCCTTTCTAAAAGTACATATTCATTAATACATAAGGTTTTTATTTTGGCCCAAACTGAGTTAATAACCCCCCCATCTTGGCAATATACATTTATTTCACCAATTTTAAAACCTAATAAAGATCCAACTAGATGTACTTCATATCGGCCCATCTCATTACTTAATGTTGATTATAAAATGTTTATGAGTATTTTTGCTGATAGATTGAAGACAATCATTCCCAGTATTATAGATATAGATCAGACAGGCTTCATTGTAAATATAAATACTTTTGATAATATAAGAAGAACTTTAACATTAATTGATTTTGCAAATAGGAAAAAGAAAGATTTAACACTTATTAGTCTTGATATAAGTTCAGCATTTGATTCAGTAAGTTGGGACTATCTGTTTACCTTACTGAAGTGCACAAACTTCTCAGATGCATTTGTAAATCTAATTGAGCATTTATATAAAGGAACGTTGGCTTATATTAAGGTAGGAACATATGTTTCACAAAAAATACCCATTCTTAAAGGTACAAAACAAGGATGTCCACTTTCTCCACTATTATTCACTTTAGTAATGGAGCCTTGGGCTAATTTGATCAGAAACAGTACTGACATAGAGGGTTTTGAAATAGATAAAAATACAACATCCAAAATTCAACTTTTTGCAGATAATGTTCTAATTACATCAGCAGGATCTAATTCTTCTATGCAGTCTCTATTTGATAAAATGATGAATTTCAAAAGTATTTCTGGTTTAATATTCAATGAAGAAAAAACTAAAATACTACCTATATATACACGAAAAAATATTCTCATTAGTAATTTTACTAAATATGTACCCAATTCAGGTCAGATAACTTATTTAGGTATAATACTATCTAAAGATATTAAATATATTATATATAATAATTATAATACCTGTTTTCATAATATACAAAATCTTTTTAATACCTGGAATAATATGTTTTTTACTATGGAGGAGAGACTTACAATTATTAAAATGATAATATTCCCCAAGATTTTATACTTAATACAATCAATAATACTTCCGCCTACAAAAATAATTATCAAGAAACTGAATACACTAATGTTAAATTTCCTGTGGGCACCTAATAGACCTAGGATTGCATTAAAGAAACATACTAATAGCTGGTCTCAAGGGGGTATTTCTTTTCCAGACTTTAATTTATATACTATTTCTTCTATTGTAAAAGTTATTACTTTATTAATAGATCAGTCATATGTCGCAAAATGGAAAGATTATTGGGAGCTAATTAGTATGCACTTCATGAAAATCTCCTTAACACATAAAAATATGATTGTAAATAACTCCATGTTATGGTTACTAAAGGAATTTTGTACTTCACCTATTACACCTAAACAAATGGTTTGTTACCCATTAAATATTAATATAAAAGGAACATCAATAACTCTTTATTCAAGCATTTCCTACAATGTCCGGGTTTTACACAGTTCAGATTTAGAATTTTAGAACTGGTGCCTTTTATCCAAGGGGGGGGGGGTGGTGGGAACTTTTTATTGAACTCAGAGAATTTTACTGGATAACCAAGTTAAAAGCCCACATACTACCAGAAATTAATGACTTGGTCTCTGTCCTGTCT
Source organism: Protopterus annectens (assembly GCF_019279795.1). Classification (NCBI taxonomy): domain Eukaryota; kingdom Metazoa; phylum Chordata; order Ceratodontiformes; family Protopteridae; genus Protopterus; species Protopterus annectens. The sequence goes on from NC_056728.1 coordinate 1,604,762,846, forward strand.
GTATTTAAAAAGATGGCTTTGGGCATCTAAATGAAATTATTTATACCATATTTTCATAAAATGGTTTTGCGTTTGCTATTCTTGCACAAAAGACTAGAATATAAGTGCATTATATTTATTTTTTATTTGAATAGGAAATGGTGTGCTTTGACCTTTAAAGAAAATATGTTTTATCTTTTAATTACTTTAATTGCTTTATTAGTTAATTAGTTCATTAGATTTTTTTGTATGTAAGCAAGTGTTGGTTTTTGTATTGTTCTGATGAAGTCCCAAGTTATAGTAGGGTTGAAAGCGCTTAACCTGAATTAAAGTTTGTATTTGGATTTGTTCATTTGGAAGGCTGCTTTTTTAAGTGGAACAGAGTATGGAGCTTATTGTGTGAAATTGACAAAATTACCAACTTGGCAAATAAAACCCAAAAGGTGTTACTGCTCAGTGCTACAATTATAACTCTAGGCTGTGTAAACAGGATGATGCCCTGGATTTCTTCCATGTACAAATAACCATAAAAAAAATCCCATACCATATTCTAGCAAGCTACAAGTCACCATATTTGTCCCAAGAATCCTATAATTCATACCTAGACCTGCTGAAGGCATTCATCTTCCAACCAAATACCCTATTCATGGGAAACTTCAACTACCCCTCAACAGACTGGGAAACATACACTGACTCCAACTTACAGTCACAACATTTCCACAACTTTATTAATACAAATACCCTTGACCAGATAGTGCACACTTTAACTAGAGGTTCAGACTTACTGGACCTTGTATTTACCAATGTGGGAGAGTGCTACCCCCCTCCCCATGTCATGACTTCACTGGTGAAGTTGGATTACAAAGCTGTCTCATGTGAAATAAAACTCAGTTTGGAAAACCCAGCAAAATCTGTAACAGGAACTATTCTAAAGCAAACTACATCCTGTTAAGTGACAGTTTGTCAAATTCCAATACCCGTCTGAAACTTGAGTTTACAGGAACCTATGCAAAATTATTCACAGAAATCCTGTACAACCCTATAAATGGCTGCATAGAGGCTGCTGCATCTACCAGAATTAAGCACAAAATGAACTCAAAAACAAACCACACTGGTGGAATCCTAACCTTAACACGGTATATAACAAAAGCAAAAAAGTCATGGCCAAAATCAGAAACAGCAACTCTCATGATGACAAAAGCTCACTAATTAAAATAAATGAGAAACTAAGAGGACTAATTAAATGCAACAAGGCCAATTAAGAAGTCACGATAGCCTCTCAGGTTAAAAACAACCATAAGGCCTCCAACAGCTATATTTGAAATCTCAAAGGTAGCACGCCGCAGTGTGCTGAACTGGTGATAAATGGTACCAGCTTCACTGAGCAGGATAACATAGTGAATCTGCCGGTTGACATATTTGTCTATAACTTCTCCCCTGACTCCCCCTTGCATCGCCCATGAAAACCCTTCTAGCATAACCTCCCACCTGTTAGGAGGGAGCAGGTCATGGCAGCACTCTCTAAGGCCAAAATCACAGCCCCAGTGGGCCCAGACAATATCCCTGCTTGCTTATTAAATAACTTGAGACATATCCCATTAGGACAACTTAAGTCACTTTTCACCTACACCCTCTGAACAGGCTACACACCATGTAAATGGAGGACTGCAATGGTTATCCCTCTCAAGGGTGGACCGTCAACCGATTGTGGAAACTACAGATCCATTAGTCTGACTAGTCAAATATGTATAGCCATAGAAAGAATTCTCATGAAAATGATTAACAAAGACATTGGCAACCTACAGACACTGGACCCATCCCATTTTGGTTTTATCAAAGGAAGGTCATGCCTTCTTAACTTACTAGACTTCTTTGACAGGGTCACCAAGACAATGGATGAGGAGAAAACAATGCATATCACCTAACTAGACCTGGCTAAGGCATTTGTTACAATACCCCACTCAGGTATTGTTGACAAACTCACCAAGCTAGGCATAAATCCTTACATGACTTCTGGATTGCCAGCTGGCACACAGATAGGACCCAAAAAGTCAGACCACCTCCACTAAGAGACCGGTCCCTAGTGGAGTAACTCAGGATTCAGTGCTGGGCCTGCTCCTGTTTGGCATCTACTTCTCATTGATCAAGGATAATATCAAGGGCCTCTGGCTCACCAAGTCTGCAGAGAAATGTAAACTGGGAGCTATCATAGATTCCCCCATGACACTAACATCCTGCAAGAGGGTCTAACATAGACAAAATGATTAGTGCCTAAGCCACTGATTAGAACTCAATGCCAAGAAATGCATTATAGTACCTTTTGGAGAAAAGTCCATCCAGGTTAAATATTGCAGTAACAAGACACCCCTAAGAGATGACAAAATAGTTAGGGATCTGGCAACATATGTAGACAGTAACCTGGCCTTTGAAGAACACGTGGACAAGGTAGTAATAAAATCATTCTGTGTGGTCAGACTTATAAGTAACAGTGTGGCATCCAGGTCCAAGGAAGTTGTATATTCACTTTACTGAGCTCTTATCAGACCCATCATTGAGTATAGTGCCCCCTTTGGCATTTACCTGACTTAGCATATGCAACAGTTGGAATGTCCACAGAGATTTCTCACTGAGAGAATCCAGGGTATTAACACAGTTTCCTATACAGATCACCTTCAGCCCTTTTCTCTATACTTAGTCTCCTACAGGTTACTGAGAGGTGCCTGGCATACAAGGCATCCTCAGATCCAGTTTTGATAGACCTTTTGCACATCTGTAAAATGAATAGCACAAGAAACACTAGCTCAACTGATTTAAACTTGCTTGTGACATAAATAGAGCATGCTGGTGAGGCACATATGTGTCTCAAAGGATCCCCATGCTCTAAAATAGGCCCCCATCCATGTGAAACAGAGTCTATCCTTAACCCTTTTCAAATGAAACATTGACCATTGAATGGAAAATTGAAAATTCACCCCCAGTTTTCCCCTATGTCTCTGATAGACAGAGGCCAACAGTAGATATTCCCTAACTAACACAACCAGACACTAAACCTGTAGCAACCTCCTAACTAACTGACTAACTAACTAACTAACTAACTAACTAACTAACTAACTAACTAACTAACTAACTAACTAACTAACTAACTAACATACCCTCCAATAGATGTCCATGTTACATGGGATATAATTGGATTGGGTTGCATGGTAGTTTTTTTAAAAAGGCCCTGATGGTTGTCAGCCTAGTATATCACTATGAACCTATGAATGTATGAGTTCCAGATGCACTCTTCGAGGTTCAATATAACATTATGAGCCAATTACACCACCACTACAATTTTGATGGGTGATTTTTATAACTGGAGAGTTTAAACACTCTGAAAACCAACTGCAGCCCCAAGGACATCATGAATATATCAGCACTCTTATTTTGTGATATTAAATATGTTTATTTTATACGTTAAGTGTCTTTTTGAGTTTGCATACATCACACATTCTGCAGTTATTTGCAGAAAACAGCAAATAGATAATTTAAGCCTGAGTTTGTTTAATAGTTTTAAGATAAAAAAAAAAATCACCAAATTGCTGACATTTTAATAGCTGATAGTTTAATTATTTCTATTGTTTGCATTTATAAAAAGTTGTGCTAGTACATGCCTTTGTAACTTTTAATAAAATATGTATGATTAGGAGGCATAAAGGAATGAAAACCCCAAAAAAGATTCAGAAAGCTCAGCTTTTATGTAAATCTATTGAGAGAAATAGGTTACCGTGGCTACATGTTAGCTTAACCTCAACCAATGTTCTTTGTGTTTCGCACACCATATTATTAATTTGAGTGCTAATCAACTAGTAGTACAAATTGTTCCTGAGTATGTTATCCCCTACCCAGTAAATAAATAAATAAATAAATCAAATAAAAATAAATAAATAAATAACTAGTAGTATGTGACATTCTGGAACAGTCTGTGCCCAGAGCTATGAGAGCTGAGCTAATCATCTAGTGTCACACACAGTGCAACAGCAGGGTGACAGGATATAGCTCTGATAACCACACAATCTGCTTTGATTGCTTGCATCTAAATTATAATTTTGAAAATGATGCTGTTCCACATTTCACACTAAAGTAAAAGTGAAAAAATGAAGAAATTGAAGTTGTGACCTGACACAGATTCTGTATGAGAAATGGGTTGTTATTTTCCCTCAAGGAAAACAGCAGATTCTTCATATATTTCTACTGCAGTGTTTCTGTAATTAAATTCATCATCATTTTCCCTTTTACACTTAAATATGTACATATTTTCCATCTCAACAAACGTCTTCATTTAAGACTTTTCATTGAACTGGTTTCATATGCTTTTTTGTAAACCAACAGTATGCAATCTTCCTTGTTGCCATCACAGTGTAAACTTACTTTGCAATCCCTCCGTCATGTCTGAGTTGGGGTGTGGGATGTAAGCCACTATTAGCTCTAAGTTCTACAATCATCTATACATTTAATTTAGGGTAATATTTGGAATATAGTGCCAATGTTGATCATTGACAGGTTAATAGCAAATTCAAAAACATGGTTAAAGTTTTCCACAATAATATGTAAATAGTTGTAAAAAGGAAATATAGTAGTCTGGGAAATTGCAACATCTGTGGCTGATTTCATAATGCAAGAAGACAGTATACAGATAGCACTAATATTTAGAGCTACTGTGATGTTGAGGAGTAATTTGAAACACCTCTGTATCAAAGTGTGCATGTGTTTAGGAAAGCTTTAAAACAGTATCCATTCAATGGCTATCACTGAGAAGGATTTTTAAAGAAGTGTTTCCTGGGGATTTAATAAACTCAGGGTAGGCTTAGCGTGAATCCTACATGGAGTTTACGTTTCCACTGTGAGCAGCAGTGCTAATTACATATGCATGCCATGCACTGAGTTTAAACATAAACAAATATGGTTTTGCGGCCAGCAACATTGCTACCAGACAGAAAACTGTGCAAAACAATATGGAGAGCAGAAGGCATGTAAACCTGTTAACCTACAGACAAACTAGGTCTGCAGGACTGAGTGGAAACATACAATAGCTCTCAACTTTTTAACACAAAAAAGCAGAACAAAGTCAAAAATAATGGGGGGACAAAGCCACCAAAATAGGGGCAAATTTTAAATATTGCTCTTATAAACTTAGAAAGTTGCTAGAATAACAAGTCTTGTGTTGCAATGCATTTTCTGCAGGATAAGAAGTCTGAAGCTAAAATACATGTCATTATTTAGTAAATTCAATCCTCTGATTTGCCACAAAAATACAGAAAACGAAAAATTTTATGAGGAACAGACCAAAAATATTAGGCAAAAATCTGGACATTCTGCAAAAATCTGAACAGTTGAGAGGTATGCGTGGAAAGCCACAATGACTACCAGGCTTATTAATAAAGCAATGTATGCAGTTCCAACACGTTATGTGAAAGTATGGGTCTACTTCTATTCGCTGACATCCCATTTCACTGAAACCCAATTGGTCGACAGCTCATTTCAAAGACAAACTTTCTAGGTGGGGGGCTTCGCCCCCCACACACCCCCAATGTGGGGGGCTGTGCCCCCCACACCCCCCCAACTATATATTACAACTCCACAGTTGCACAACAGTGGGGAGGGGGGCAAAACCCAGGTTTTTGCCCTGATTACTTTTGTCTATGAAATGGGGCTATCGACCAAATGGGTTTCACTGAAATGGGATGTCAGCGAATAGAAGTAAACCCGAAAGTATATATAGTGCAGAGTATTATGAAAACCTGTTTCAGGCATACTGAATGAAGGTTGTGTAAATTATCAGTAAGGGTACATAGACTGCATTATAAATAAATAGTCAGAGAAAGTGCATGTATTGAAAAGGGACACATAGATTAATTGTAGGAATTAGCACATGGGAAGAGGGCAGGCAAAGCATGGTGATGTACAGCAGATAAGGGCGTGTCAATGAAGACAATGGTAGCATGAACACTGATCACATATCGACATGATACAGTACGGACTGCACAGTTATTGTATAATATGTGACTGTCACTCAAGGTGACATATCAATGAAGAAGATTCTTTGTGAGACAAGCAACCTGTCATGAACACTGGAGAGGACATATATCAGGAATGGTATATACAACAGGTTAGGTGCATATTGTGAAGCTGTGCAGAATGAGTTGCCTGAATATCAATGTAATGTCAGCATAGGTCTCAACCAAGCAGGACACATAATAAGAGGCAAATGGACAACAGTAGACAGAAGCACACACAATCATGGACAATATCAGAATAATACCACTAGCAATCCTATGACTGTGACATAAAATCTCTCGATTGTGAGTGATAATAGGTGGTTCTGCAAGAACACACTTGTACATCTCTTATGATTTGTCAGCAATATCTGAGGGGAATCAAGCATACCTTCCTCAAAATTTAACATAAAAAACTCTTATGTGGCTTTTCTTTTAAATATAGCAGTGATATTCAGTCAGTTTGTAGCATTATTGGGCATAATTGGTCGATCTTGAGATCAGATGAACATATGAGAGAGATAGCGGGTGATAATCCTAGATTTATTTTCAGGAATCACATAAGAGAGCATTTTGCTACAAATCTTTTAGAAATGTAAATAATGTATGTCTTAGACCTGGCACTTTTCCATGCAGGTCATGTAAGGCTTGTAAATTTATGTCTGGCAAAAATGTTTTTGTTCATCCTGTCACAGGTAAATGTTTTACCTTTAATGTACATGCTGACTGCAGGACTGAGAATCTTATTTATTTAGCTGACTGTATATCATGTGATTGTTTTTATGTAGGAAAAAATAATAAGAAATTTAAAGAGCGAGTCCTACAACATTTGGGTGATATTAGGAGGAAAAATGTATTAAATGCACTTTGTAAACACGTTCATATTAATAAAGGGTGTTCATTTAAATTTACAGCTTTAGAAGTTGTTGATATTGGCATAAAAGGAGGTGATTTGGTTAATAAGATGGACTCCATGGAGATGAAATGGATAGCTATCCTGTCATCAAACAGGTCTCCAGGATTCAATTTTTCGATACCTTTAAAACCAGCACTGAAGGCACGATCTTTGAATCATTAATTGTTTAACTGTTTCCATTATATGATTGTTTTTATTAGTTTAAATACTGTTTGTTCTGAACTAGTTTTAAGATCTGATGAAGCACGCTTATGAAAGCGCTTATCTATTTTTTTGGACTTTACTGGATGTGGTCAGCCTTGGTGATTGGACTATTATTTGTTTTTACATTTTCTTCGCTTGTTTTAGTCCAACCTTTAGTCATAAGTGCAGTTTTATTTATTTTTTGTGACTTTTTGTGTACTGTACTTAGACCCATAGTTGAAGGTAACAATGTTGAGCTTGATTATTGTGTCTTGGATAAAGAAACTCAGTCTTGTCGCTTTGAGCATATTATGCGCTGTGACTATAATCCATTACTTAATACTGCCTTTAATGCTACTGCTTCACTTGCAGAAGATTTATCAGGCATGGAGACTTTCTCTATTTTATTAAAAGACTTTGAGAACACTTTATATAAATTAAAAAGAGCTCAGTGGCAATGCACCTCAAGGATGGGTACCTTGAGGGCTTCGGGTGCTACGGATCCCCACCTATGGAAATATATACCCAGACTTACTGGCTGAAGTGGCAAAGTTTAAACTTAGAGCTCAGTTTCAATTATTTGCATCTACTTAATGACTTTGTTTGCACCAGTAGAACAAGAACTGCTTAATAAAGCTGCTACAAGGCAAGAGGAACTTTGCTCTAATTATAAAGGGGAAATTTATGCTGATAAATTAGATGTTTATATCAGCATAGCAGCCTATGATGAATGTCTTTCTCTCATTAAAAAGAAAAACCTTGAGAGAGATATGAATGACTTTAAAGCTGGCCACATTTTTGCGTGGCCTCGAGCTATAAACAGAGGTTCTACGATTGAGGCAACAGATAATTTAAATAATATATCACTGAGGAATGCTAGCACAAGTATGGGTGAAATGCTGTAGCAATGACTGTGTCAATCAATCCTGAGGTCTATGCCCCTTCACCAACAGGAGGCCTCAATACCCAGAATGCACTGGCTACTGATGTATCTATGAACTGAGATTTGCCTCAGCATATGCTTGGAGGGGCTAGACCTAAATGTTCTGCTGCTACTACTTCAACTTTTTCCAAGGCAGCATTGAAACTACCAGCTTCGCTGCATCCTCTGACTGTTCTGGTACCTATACGCTCACCCAGTCGGGGATGCAAGTGCAAGAGACCTTCAATGGAACACAAAGGTATGGACAAATGGCAGAAACAGAAAAAACACTGGTTATAAACATTTCTTCATTTACATTAACTGCTCAGAAACTAAATGTATTGAATAAGGGCCTTTCATTTGTTCCAGCTAAGCCCTCATATATTAGTGATTTGTTAGTAGATTTATGTAAATTTGCAAGAGAACTGGCTCTTAAGGTTATGTTTAAGGATAATATGCCTACATGGCAGGGAACTTTGAAAAAAACTCTAGTTTATTTAATCCTCAGCTACCTCCAACTGTAGAGGCTTTCGTTAGAGTATGTGAGAATGATCTATATACTAAATTTAATTTACTACATAATGGTTCTTTTTATAACTTGAATAGAGATGAGCATGAAGCATTGAAAGAGCTGAAAAGTAATACAGCTATCTGTATACACCCTGATGACAAAGATGGAGCAATTATAGTCATGAACACTAATGACTATTTGAAGAGTATGGGAGAATTATTGGCTGAATCCACCACATAGTCCTCTTTAGCTAAATATGATGTTAATTGTTTTTTTCAACAAATGCATAGTTCTCTATATGATCTACTTTTTACTAATATGTTAACAAAATAATTGTTTGACTTTACGTATGTTGAGCATCCTGATACCCCTTCTGTGCATGGGCTTCCTAAAATTTACATAAGGAGAATTAATCCTCCCATACGTCCCATTGTAGCTGGAAATGGATGGGTCACAGTGTCCTTGTCGATCTACATACTACAAGAACTTAAGCCATTTTTGGTAAAAAGCTCCTGCAGTACTTAAAGACATAGAAGATTTTTTTGCAGACATTTGGGGACTTTATACGAGAGTTAGATGTCATAAATAAACATCTTCTTCTTCTGACTCTAGATATTAATACACTTTTTACAATCATCCCAAATGATTCTGGGGTAGAGTCTATACGTGATTTTTTTATTATTTCAGATTGTGCTTAATCAACAATGCATTGAGTTGATCTGTGTTCTACTTGATTTAATTTTGAATCACAATGCATTTGTTTTTGATGGTCAGTTTTATTGGCAGCAGCAGGGTGTAGCAATGGGCACACCCTGCGCTAACAGTTATGACAATTTGGTTCTGGCTAATTGCGAAGCTAATGTTTTTTTTTTTTTTTTTATTGTATATTTAAGAATAATCTTTTGTATTACAAGCACTTTCTTGATTATATTTTTATTTTATGGGATGGGACATATGTACAGTTAATAGAATTTGGTGAATTTCTAGAGAAAAGCAGCTCTTGCTTTAGATTTACAATGCATCACTCTAGTACAAGTGTTGACTTTCTTGATACCACTGTGGTACTAAAGGAAGATGGAACAGTTGACTCTAAGATGTTTAGGAAAGACTGCAGAAAAAATAATCTCCTCTCCAGAAATGGTATGCATCCAGGTAGAATTTTTAATAATGTCATGAAGGGCCAATTTATACAATTATCTAGGCTCTACACTGGAGTTGATGACTATGTACAAGCTACTGAAGTTTTAAGTAATGATTTCATTAATAGAGGCTACCATTATTTGGATGTTAAGAAAAATTTAGAAGAGGCTAATAACATAAGGAGTACAATAGGAAAACCATATCTCCACAGACAGCGTAGCCATCCACGTATGCAACACTCTAATAAATGTGGCTTTTCTTTGAAATGTAGCAGTGGTATTCAGTCAGTTTGTAGCATTATAAGGCATGATTGGTCGATCTTGAGATCAGATGAAAGTATTAGAGAGATAGTGGGTGTTAATCCTTGATTTATTTTCAGGAGTAACCTGTCACTTAAGAGAGAATTTTGCTACAAACATTTTACAAATGTAAACAATGTATGTCTTAGACCTGGCACTTTTCCATGCAGGTCATGTAAGGCTTGCAAACTGTCAAAAATGTTTTTGTTCACCCTGTTACAGGTAAATGTTTTACCTTTAATGTACATGCTGACTGCCGGACTGAGAATCTTATTTATTTAGCTGACAGTGTATCATGTGATTGTTTTTATGTAGGAAAAAACTATAAGAAATTTAAAGAGTGAGTCCTACAACATTTGGGTGATATTAGAAGGAAAAATGTATTAAATGCACTTTATAAACATGTTCAGGTTAATATAGGGCATTCATTTAAATTTACAGCTTTAGAAGTTGTTGATATTGGCATAAGGGGTGGTGATTTGTTTAATAAGATGGAGTCCATGGAGATGAAATGGATAGCTATCCTGCAAGCACACAGGTCTTCAGGACTCAATTTTACTATACCTTTAAAACCAGCACTGAAGGCACGATCTTTGCATCATTAATTGTTTAATTCAGTGGTTCCCAAACTTTTCCGATTCTTGGCTCCCTTGTTGAATCCTGGTTTTCCCAAGCCCCCCCCCATCAAATTCTAACAAGTATACTTTGTAAAATAATAATTTTGTTTTAATTAAAAGGGTTAGTTAGGTAAAAATAAATAACACACGTATTTAATACACTATCAGGCCTTCCGTGGGAGATTAATTAGTAGACAAGCCATAGTGAAGGGGCTATTACAGAAAGATCTGTCATGCGTGTAGACTAGAAGAAATTTAGCACACTTTTCTAGGGTGTGAAAGACTCAAAATGCGTCTTTTTTTTTTTTTTTTAAACAAAAAAAAATGCTGGCTGGGATTCAACATGCATGTATAAATAGGGGGTTGAATAAGAAAAGAATACCATGTCGATTTTATATAAATGTATAAAAAGTGCACATAAAATACTAAGAGTGTATATATACATGAGGTACCTCTGCTCTTTTTTGATAAGTGCAGTTCGCATCTACATGAACTACCACCAAGTCGGGCAGATGGCACCTTAGCTCAACATTTCACTGAAAGGATAGCACACGCAGGAATTCAGCAACCCCCTTAAGCTGCACTGCAATACCAGCAATATGAAATGAATGCAAGCACTTCAGGAAGAAAAATAATCCACAACCTTCTGATAATCTAACTGAGCTCCGCAACTGCTGAGGCCAACCCTGAAAATAATGAATATATTTATGTATTTGGGGGACAGCATTATGTGACATATACACATTTTTTTCAATGCCATGTGGGCTAGGGAACAGCAATAAAAGATTGAGGACAAAATGGAATGCTCTGACTACAACCCTGCTAACACTTGTGCATTAAGTTAACAAATCCATTCATTTTACTTTCTCACCATACTTGACCATACCTCTCAACTGTTCAGACATTTGCCTCATATTTTGGTGTGTTCCTCATAACATTTCTGTCAAATCCCTGAGGACTGCAGTCACTAAATCATAACACACATTTAAGTTCCAGACTTCAAACCCTTCAGAAAATGCATACCAACACAAGTTTATATGTTTAAAATGGTTGGTATTTTGGGGCCTTTGCTCCCCCATTATTTTAGGCTTTGTCAAGACTCCGTGCACTAATCAGATAAGATGTATGTTTCAGTCTTGTAGGTATGCTCCCTTAACACTCCTGAATCCAAATCCAAATGGATCAGGGAACATCTACTCAACTGCCGGCAATGCCAGTATATATTTAGCTCCCTCCCAGTCTGCATCACAACTAGACCAATAAAACAGCAAAATTTACATCTTCATCAGCTATGCTGATATATTAATACAGCATGCAGTATTTACTGCAACCTGAAAACTGCTTTAACTGGAGTTTACGCTGAAAGTAAGCCAAACGAAGTTAAGTGTAGAGAGCAGCCTGATTTGGCATGTTATCGTTGCCCAAACTGCCTATTTATTATAGGATGCCAACTTCTGCACCTGCTGCAACTCAGTACTTCCTGGTTTGCAGTATCATTATACAGTAAGTAAAATTTAGGAGGTACATTACTCAGATCTCACCCGCCAGCAACTTGGACACCAGTTCTAAACCACAATGATCAATAAATTCAGGAAAACGTTATAAAAAAAAAAGAAACTCAAGCAATAAAATTAATGCAGAACACATCACGCATACCACCATGTTGCTATTCATTCATAAGGCATTTCCAGTATGACAAGAAAACCAGCAGCACTATCTGAAAGGAAGTAAAGCCATCCCTGGACTGTCAATTGGACTACATTTCAGCAAAAGTGCACCAACAAATCCAATGTTAAAAATGAATACCGGCAACACAAGCCATACAGTGATAGTTAGGGTTCACAACTGAATATTTACTAATTACCACCTATCTTACAACAGCAGTATCAGTCCTGGTCCACTATTACACCCACCACCATCATCTAACCAAGGGCCACTTCATAGGCTTTGCGCAGCTGAGAATGATGAGCCTTCTTCACCTCTTTATCGGCCAAAATCTTCTCTAGAGCTCGAGTCAAGACCATATTTTTCATGTTTTTTTTCCTTCATACATGGCTTATCAGTGGAAAGCTTTGATGAGGAAGGGGTCCCTGTTCCAAAGCTGCATCCTCCCTCCAGGTAATAATGCCAAAGTGTTTTATTTTTATAGTTATGAAAGTAACAGACATAAAAAGTGAAGGGTTTCAGTGATTATTCATTCCACTATTACCAATACATTTTTGCCATGTTGGAAGGAAGTGACATCATGCACGTCAAAGCAACTGCATTTCTGCTTGACCGAGTAGGATTTTGCTAACTGTACTGGTCTTGGACAATTTCTGATTATTTGTCTTCTAATAGCTGGAGAATTGTGGCCAGTTTTTCTTGAATAAGCAGGGTCGATGGGAGATTATCTATCCTCCACCTACTTGCTTGTTTACACTGGACTACACTGTAGTTGGGAGTTGTAGCACTGTTTTAGTGGCATTTCCTGTCACTTTGGCAATGGATATCTTGTTATCCTTCTCACCTTTTACACCTGGCTCTTGGGGGACCAACAGATTTGAGAAAGGGCTTGCCAGAATCGGTAACACCACCCTAGCAAAAGTGCAAAATTAAATCCCCTTAACAAGCAGGGACAGAAGTATTTCTATACCAACGATGTGATTGTAGCATGGGAACTAACCTACCTTAGCCATAACTTGGATTTTGTAGTTTTATACAAATGTTTAACTGTGTGTGTCAGCTGTGAAGTACTGTCTTGCAGTTTATGGAATAATATTTTGGGCTAAGTAACCTTTAGTGTGGCCGCAAAATAAACCACAAACTAATAAGTTTAGTAACTAAGCTTATTAGTCTGTGGTTTATTTTGTGGCTAAGCTTATTTATTTATTTATTTATTTATTTATTTATTTTACATTTGTTTACTGGAATAATCTGACTGGATATATGTCCATTTTCAGCGAAGGTCCGGGGAGAAAAGCTCCAACGGACAAAATTACAAAGATTACACAACAAATTAGATACATAGAAAATATAAAACAAGGAGTTATATACAATGGTTTAGTAATGTTCCCAACAGGGACTCACAGTTTACATGGTCTGACACATTAAAAGCAAACAATCATCAGACTGGAACAGTACATGGTTGAGTATTAAATGTTTAAGATATTATTCGGGTAGGATTTCACTTTATAAATTAATCAGGGTTGGTACATGGACAAAGCCAGTTCACTTTGAAATACTGTTTGATGCTTTTTCTCTAGAGACTTAGGGAGGATTGAAGAGTTATATAGTTTGGCAGTGAATTCAAGGTTTTGCCAACAAAGCTGGCAAACAGGAATTCACCAGCTGAGTTATTAGCTTTGTAGGTTTGGACCAGTAGTTTGTTGGATGATCGTAGTGACCTCAAGTTGTTGTATGGCTTTATAATATTTATAAGTGAGGGGGTAACTTCAGGTCGGTATAGAATGTTGTGTGCTATTAAGAGGTGATTTAATTGAATTAAGCTGGGCAGTTCTAGCCACTCTAGTTGTTTCAGGTTCTGGCAGTGATGGGTTCTATAGGTAGAGCCAATGGTGAATCTGGCAATATGGTTGTAGCTATGGGAGAGCTTACTCAGTTCAGATTTGCTAAGGTTTGAGAGTACAGGAGAGGCATATATAAGAGTAGAGAGAAGGTGCGACTGGGTGATTGCAGTTCTAGCCAATGGGGTTAAAAATGACTTGTTTCTGTACAGAGATCCAAGCTTCTTATTGATGGTCTGTATAGTTTTGTTGACCTGTAGGTCAAATTTAAGATTATTGTCAATAATAACCCTAGATGCTTAGTATGGGCATATGGGGAGACAGAGGTACCATTGTTGGATGTAACAGATAATGAAAATGGGGTGGCTCTACTAGTGGGGGTGAAGAATAGAAGTTTAGTTTTACTGGGGTTCAGCAGTAGACGTTGGTTGGAGAGCCAGTTTTCAATAGTGTTACATGTGTTTTGGGTTAAGATTTGCAGGTCAGATGGGGAGGTTGCTGAGCAGATCAGAGTGGAATCATCTGCATACTGAATGCAGGTAGCTTTGGGGATAGCAGTATGAAGGTTATTGATACAAATAGAGAAGAATAGTGGTCCTAATATGGAGCCTTGAGGGAGACCAAGTGTGAGATGTAGCTGGCTGGACAGTTTGCCCTGCCATACTACAGCCTGTTGTCTGCCAGTCAGGTAGGACTGGGACCACTGGAGTGCGAGATTATTCAGGGAGATTGATTTCAAAGAAAGAATGAGAAGTTCATGGTTGACTATACCAAAGGCTTTTGATAGGTCAAGAAAGAGGGCAGAGGATAGCCTATTTTATTCCTGTTTTGGTTGATGGCATTAGTAAAGGAAAGGAGGGCAGAGGTAGTACTGTGATGTGGCCTAAAGCCATGCTGAGAGTTAGAAAGTAGGTTGTTCTGTGTAAGATATTGCATTAGTTGCTTGTGTATGCACTTCTCCTTTATTTTGGCAAGTGGGGAAAGAATGGCAATGGGTCTATAATTGGATAATTCTGTGGAGCTTCCACCTTTATGGAGTGGGATGACATGGGATATTTTCCAGATGGAGGGGATAGCACCTTCGGATAAGGTTCTATTGATCAGGGTAGATATGGGGTATGCAATGGCATCTGCATCTATTTGTAGGTACTCTGCAGGGAGGAGGTCGGCAGAAAAGGTAGTAGGTTTTATTTTTTTATTAGTGTTTTGATAAAAGTGGTAGAGATGGGTTGGAAGCTAAATTGGGGATGATTAGTGGGTAGATTAGAGGTGGGGGTTGAAATTTGTGGAGGTTAGTTGATTTGCTAGGGATTAGATTGTTTCAGTGAAACAGTTATTATAGGTGCCAGCTATGGTCTGTGGGGAATTATGGGTGAGGTTTGCAGGGGTTGGGGTGGTTGAATGACCTGGATGAAGAAGATGATTTAAGCCTGCCCAAAACTTTTGTGGGTTGTTTTGGTGTTTATGTAGGAGATTTTGGTAGTTGCTTTTTTTGGGTCTATATTAAAAGTTCGAAGTCTGAAAACTTCGAATCTTATATGGTCGACTCGATATGAGCAAAGTTTTCAAACATCAAACTGAAAATATCCAAAAAGAAACAGAAGGAATCCACCACAAAGATGAAACGTCTTTTATTTGGCAAAACAGGAACAAGCGCTTTCACATATGACCAAGTATGCTTCCTCAGGTTATGTTTTACATCTCAAAATAGCAGGTTTTTATACAAAAACTTGAGCTAATTAATCATTCAATAAATCAATTAAGCTTTTTAATTAAATAGTTAAAACAACATTACTAGAACTAACTTACAACACCATTTACTTGCAACTGGTATTTGTTATATTATTTCATTAGACATAAAAACCTTTTATAATCAAACAAATCACTATAAAAGAATCAATATGTGTATAAAAAATGTATGGTACTTGATTTATGATTATAAAATTGAGATATAAACAAAGCAAAACTAAAAAGACATTTATGTAATCAGAGCACTACTTCATATTGTTTATATATATATATGTCAACTCAGTATATGAAAGCAATATAGATCAATACAATAAAACATGCAATTACTTAAAACATTTCATGTTATTTAAAAACAAAATATATCATTAACTTAATATGATGTTTAAAGATTCTATTTCAAATTTTATATATATATATATATATATATATATATATATATATATATATATATATAAATGTGTATATATAAAAAATAATAACAGGTATATATATAACTATGAATACTGTAATTCATGTAATAAAAACTTCTCTATGTACAATATAATATTTCTATATTTTAATTGCAACTTATAGGAGACATCTAACTTATTAAATAAATAACTAAATAAATAATTTCTATACTTTAGATAAACATGGCTAATTAAATGTTTATAGAAAATAGATATTAAACCACCTATAATAAAACTGATGTTAAAAATATGTAAATTCATTACTAAAAGGCAACTTCTAGATAGGAAAAAACAACTACCAATATTATTACCTTATATCTACATAATACAATGTAATAAACTACTTATTGACAAGATATATTATCTTCGTGCTACTAGAACTGGTTTGATACTAATAGTACTATTCAAACCTGGTGCTATATGTGTTCTGAGATTAAGGATCCAATCTAATTCTATCTTCTCGAGTAAATTCATATTATTACCACCTTTTCTCAATGGTTTGACTATTTGTATAACCCTAAATTTAAAAGAATGATCATGGAATATATTAACGTGTTTGGCCAAAGCATTTGTAAGATTCTCCTTCCTGATGTCATATATATGATTATACATGCGGTCTTTAAGTCTTCTTGTAGTAAGACCCACATAATATCTTTCACACTTGGTGCATGTAGCTAAATATATTAAATTGGTGGTGTTACAGGAAGCGTATGTCGTAAAATTATATATGCAGTTTGAATCTGGTATTCTAAACTGGCTCTCAGTTAAAATTGAGCTACACATATTACATTTCTTACATGGCCAAGTTCCTTGGCATAACCCTGGTCTATTATTATTTAAAGGATGTATAACCTTCTTATCTATACATAGCCAACGCTTTAGGTTCTTACTATTTCTATATCTAAACTGTGGTTTCATTCCCACGATCTTCTTTAATTCAGGGTCTACCAATAGTACATTCCAGTTCATTTTTATAATTTCCAGTATATTATGATTATCATTTGTATATCTAGTTGTAAAAGGCAAAAAATTTTCTTTACTATCAAATACTTCTTATAGTAGATATAGACTCATCATTTTTCTTCATATTCATCTTAGATTTATTATTAACGGTCTTATAACCATAATTCACCACCAAGCTAGTTTGATTCTTTCTTTTTCTTTCAATGGTAGAATTAATAATATCTAGTGGGTAACCTCTATCAGAAAACATCTGATATAACTGTTTCATTTGTTCATTTCTTTCTAGAGGAACCTCACATAATCTTGAAATCATATTCATCTGATTCCCAACTATGTTTGAAAAGATGTATCTCGGATGCATGCTATTATACTGTAGAATGGCATTTTTCCAGCATGGTTTCTTAAACAGAGATGTAGTTAAAAGTCCTTCTTCATTTTTAGTTATAGAGATGTCTAAGAAATCTACGTTTACTAACGAAGATTCTAGTGTAAACTTTAGGAAGTTCGTAGTAGATTCAAGATATGTCACTAAATCCTTTAATTCTGTTATCTCACCCTTCCATAAAATTAGTATGTCATCAACGAATCTTCTATATAATAGGATGTTGTCCATGTATTTACTCTTAAATAGATGCTTACATTCCCAATAATACATCACAAGGTTTGCATATGAATTCGCACAGGGGGTGCCCATGGCTACCCCCCATATTTGAATATATACATCCTCCAAGTATGAGAACACGTTATTATTCAAGATCAAATCTAGTAATGCACATACTAGCAACTGCGTATCAGTACTAAGAGTCTTATCTCCATGTAACAACTCCCTAACTGCTTCCACCCCATAATCATTGGGTATAGCAGTAAATAGATTCCTAACATCTAGTGTTGCCATAATGAAGGAGGGCTGTATAGCTCGCTCTTCATTCAGTTTTTTAACATCTTCCAAAAGAGAAAACGTATCTTTCAAAATTGAGGGTATTTGCCTAACTATAGGCCCTAGTTTAGATTCCAAGAAACAAGATATTCTTTCAGTAGCCCATCCTTCCCCGGCTACTATCGGTCTTAATGGGGGGGGGGTATGTATCTTTATGCATCTTTGGAAGTCCTTTTATAATAGAAATAATGGGTTCTGTTATTAATAGATAATCATAAAGCTGTTTCGTTATTTCTCTACACATTAACATATCATATAGGCTGTCTTGAATCATATAAATAATTCTCTTTAGCCTATTTTCATCTATTTGTTCATATTTATCAGGATCATCAAGCATGTTCTCCATTAACTCATTATAAAAAGAAGTATCCAATAATGTTATACCCCCTCCTTTGTCAGCCAGCCTGATAGTCAAGATTTGGTCCTTAGAGAAATCTACTAGAGCTTTATATTCATTGGTATTCAAATTATAAAAAATTCTGCCAATCTTTTTGCCCTTCTTCATCTTAGTAAAATAACTATAAAAATCTGTTTCACACATTTGGATGAAACAACTAATATTAGATGGCATTTCAGGTATAAACACACTTTTTCTCTTAAAGCATGATGCATTATTACATTTATTATTAACTTTATCATTAAACATCAATTTCAATGCTGCTGTTCTGGCAAACATACGTAGATCTACCAAAATCTCTGCCAATCTACTACCTTGGGAAGGTATGAACGAGAGACCTTTGTTCAAAAGGTTACTCTCATCATCTGTAAGTAGATGGCTGGATAAATTGAATACTAGTTCATTGTGTTGCGTTGCCCCTGTCGTTGTCTTTTCCCTTCGATATTCTCTTCCGAAAACTTCCTCTTCCTTCTTACTCTTCTGTGCGATCTGGATCTGTTCTGATTCCGATGTCGTATCGGCAGGGGTAAAAAAGCTTTATGTTAAAGGCAAAGTTCCTTTGGGTCTCATGCCATTCTTCCAATCGGGATGTTTAAAACCCTGTTGGTTGGGTGGTGGAGTACTAACATTATCTGTAGTTCCAGGTAGAACTTCTCCATTTATAGATCTTAATTCAGCCGAGGCTTGAATAGTTGAGTCTCAATCTAATGAATGGACTGCAATGGGGATGTCAGCACTAGAAAAAATGTTGTCATTATGTTTCAAACTGAAAATGCAAACACAGTAAAAACAAAAAAAGCCTACCTGAACACTCTATGTAGGGGGGCAAGCCCCCCTGCAGCCCCCATCCCCCTCTACTTAAATATACCAAATCTGAGATCGCACTACATTGAAGAATTCCCTACGGCGATCTCCAATGAAATGTTCGATGTTTGAAAACGTCACTTTTATGATGTTGATCATATGAGATTTGACATTTTCAGACTTCAAACTTTTAATATAAGACCCATTTTTTTATCTAGTAGAATGTATTTTTTATTTCATTCTTGAGTTGGCGGTATTTTAAATGGTCAAGCGGGGCTTTAGTTGATCACCAGCTGGCCCAGGCTCTGTTTCTAGTTTTTATTTTTGACTTGGTATCCTTTGTGAGCCATGGTGCAGTATTTGATTTAGTTTTTATAGTACGTGCCAGAGCATGAGAATCAAGGATAATTAGGAATTTACTGTTAAAGTAAGCTATGGCCTCTTCTAAAGAAAGATTTTTTAGTTTTGACCAGTCAACTGCCTTTAGTTCATTTTGGAAAATAGGTAGAAGTTCTTCCTGTTTCTAAGTGTTTTGTATTTGGTCTGGTGGGGGGTGCCTGCCTTGTGTTTCATAATATAGGTTAGTAGGTGATCACTATGGTCATCAGGGAGAGTCCCAGCTGTGTACAGTTGGGGTTGGTTATTGACTAGTATCCAGTCTAGGATATTTTCTCTGTTGGTAGATTTGTTGATCTTAGTGGGAGAGGTTATAGTCTGTTTAAACCCAGATAAGTTTATATGGGTGATGGGGGATTCGGAGGAGCAGGAGTGCCAATCAGTATTGAAGTCACCAAGAACTATGGTTTCTTGGAGGTAGGTAGTGGATAACCAATAGAAGATATCCCCTAGGGTATTTACATTGTTACCTGGTGGAATGTAGGCACAGACAATGTTCAAACATTTGTTATGGTTAATCTGTATTTTAGTTATGAGGAGTTCTGCATTATTGAATTGGGGTGGTTGTATGGTTTCTCTATTAACAGAGTATTTTTGTAAAGGACTACTATCCCACCTCCTTTCTTTGTGGTGTGGTCTAGTTGGTGTATATTATAGCCTGGAGGTAATATCTTATTATCAGTAATATTTGGTTTAAGCCAGGTTTCCGTAAGACACAATGTCTGGGGAGTGGGTTGCTAGGAGGGTGTGCAGGTTGGGAATTTTATTGTTAATACTTCTAATATTTAGGTGAAATGTTAGGAGGGAACTAGTGGGAGTAGAAAGGGGTAGCTTGACGGTAGGGGTTGTGGTAGGGGAATAAAGGTTATTGGGTGTAGGTGGGCCAGGGTTGGGATGAATGTCCCCATATATTATAAGATTATAGTGACATGAAAGTCTGAGCTTTAGGATTTTGTTTATATGTTTTATATAGTCTTTGTCTTTAGGATTGTGTTTTGTGGCTTTAAAAGGGAGATATTTTGTTGGGGTGATAGATTGGATGTGTGGTGGATGGTTAAGTGTGAGGTCTTGTGTGAGAAGTCATGGGAGGCTGTTTGGCCTTTTGGGTAGTGAATATACCAAGATAAAATTTATGTTCATAGGCAGTAAGGTGATAAAATAGAAATAGTAGCAGCAGTAAAGTAATTAGTATTGTTTTATTTGTTTGCATTATGTTAAGGGGGCTGATCATTTTCAGGATTGACTGTGCTAACAGGATTTGGAAGGATGGAAGAGGAGGTAATGGGCTCGAGAGGAGAGGGTTGTTTAGTGATGTGTGAGTCACTGATTGGTACTTATAGGGGGAGTGGCTAAAGTAGTATCAAATTAGCAGTACTGGGGTGGGTGGTTATTGAGGGCAGGGCTGAGCAAGGAGCGAACCCGAGCACAGCGAGGGTGAGCAGAGCGGGGCTAATGCAGATGCAAGATACTTACAGCCACTGAAAGGATTTTATTATTTTTTTATTAGTTCATGGCACCCCTGTGAGGAAGCTGTGGCACCCCAGGGCGCCGCAGAGAACACTTTGAGGAACCCTGGTTTAATTGTTTCCATTCTATGATTGGTTTTTAGTAGTTTAAATCTTGTTTGTTCTGAACTAGTTTTAAGATCTGATGAAGCACACTTATGAAAGTGCTTATCTATTTTAATAAACTTGCTTGGATTTTACTTGGATGCAGTCAGCCATGGTGATTGGACTATTATTTGTTTTTACATCAAAATGTAACATCTGCTGGAGGTGTTAGGAGGGACACTGCCACACCTGAATTTGCAGCTACAAGCAATCCTGCCAGTTGACAGGTGCGCATGCCATATATATGACACAATTCACACTGTCATGAATGTCACCTATGGTATCAATGTTGTCAACCAGCTATGTATTTGCTGTGTACATCACAGGGACACATATCACACATGCATCTTGTATAATACCTTTATGTACCAAATCCCCCCATGATTTTTGTTCATCTCCTGTGTCTTCCTGGCTGTGACAGCAATCCTTTGTGTGCATTGAAATTGTCTGTATTATACTAATATCATACTTGGATTCAATGATTGCCCACAATCTGCGGTCCTCCACAAAGTTGTTTGCACAAAGGATATGTAAGTCATTCTTGATGTCTGAGACTTAAATAATGAACACGAAACGGCCTAACACAGAGCCCTGAGGTGCAGACCTGATCACTGAACTCTAGATATTGGTCACTTCACACACTTCAACTTATTTATCTGTCACATATGTGATCCAGTGATCCACCCACTTGGTGATATAGGTATTTATGGCCATATGTCACAATGTGTCAGTAATACTTCAGTATGGATCTGTGTCAAATGCCTTGGCCAGGTCAAATTATGCAGGATGATAGTGTCATCAGTCATGTCCTTATTGACCTTCTTGACAGTGTCGTACAGATGTAACAAACATGATGTAACCTGAACAAATCACCCATGTAGTTCACACACAGTCAAGATATTACCTGTGTCCATGTAAGAAAGGCCCATGATGACTTGTTGGTGTACCACATACATGTGGAGAGTCATGATGTGTCTATACATGCATGCATCAGGTGATGTTCCCCCCACAGTCAGAAGGATGCATGTTGATGTACACTCATCTGTGGGAACATAGTCTGTCTGGAGGCTGTGTTGAAGTATGGATTTAACCGTGTCTGGTAGGTCCATGTTTTGAGTCACACTATAGGCAACATATAATGTTGTCAGGGCCCATTGATTCTGTGTTATTAGCCTTAGAGAGTGCACAGATGTGCTTCCCTCCTTAAAATGCAAACTGAGTAATGTTGCATGTATACTGTGGCTGATGACCAGTAGTAACAGTGTGGTGACGTGTGAGACAAACTGTCAGCCAATAAATTGTCTGTTTGCTCTGGTTGGTTATGTCTGCTGTTATCCACATGTAGATCTATGCTTCGTTATGTATTCCACTTAACATTTCAAATTTATTGGAATAATTACATTTCATACACCGGCACTATGCACAACTGTACCAATGTCATGTACTTACATCAATTGCACAACATATGCCTATATGTATTTCATGGTCAAGCTGTGTTTGAACAGCCTGATGCCATGTCAACACACATTACAGATCAGTTGTTTGTAACTCATGCATAACATTTCCTGACACAAATATTAACAGTCACACAATGGTGCTGCTGACCACCTAAATAGTTTTTGGGTATAACAGCACAATTGTACATGGAATGAATTTCACAGGGTTGCAATTGTATCAAAACATGTGATACATTGGTTGTATATATCACAGTATAACAACATGTGTATGAGACGAAATTTATGTGACCATGTAATCAGTATAAATTTATATTGATGTGTGTCACAGAGCATGTAATGACTGTATGTAGACATATGCACACTTGTGCCATAATGAAATTGTCACTGTGATGGTGGAATGTGAACTCTGTAGATGGTTGATCTGCTCCATTACAAAAACACATGTCCTAATACACCAACAATATACATACAATTGTATCATAGCATGTCAACTGTTCTCACGGGACATATTACTACAGCTGTTATAGAAGGAGCATATAATGCTATGGTATCAATGGCTATTGATACATTAGCTCACATCAAGGACTATAATACCCTCTTGTAGCCACACTGTACATCCACACCTTAATATAACACATGTAAATGACAGCAACATTGACGTGTCAACTGTTCATAGGATTATAGGAAATTATTGGGCTAATGGCCAACATCACATGAAATCTTAACCATTATTATACCATGTAAATAAAAATCCCTGTATCTATATTATGGAAGATAGTAAGACTACTTTGCATATATGCATATTTGTTGGATTGCATTACATTCTGCCACTGTCTATATCTGACATGTGCACCAGACCATAACGGAATTAGCAATCACACATGCATTGGTCTGAAGATGGCTTATAGAGGCTCAAGGAAGAACTCTGATTCATGATGTGTATATACATACAGTATTTGACATGAGGACATCCTTCACTCCTCTGAAGGAAGGATGTCATATGGGCAGAGGAAATAGGAGGATATATGTGGCTACAGGGAAGGTACCCCAAGTGGTATTAAAATAAAGAGCTATTCCAAAGATCATGCAATGACCATAATGTACCACCAACCATACACACATCACTATATTGGCCCTTATTTGAATATTATACCTATGTAGCTATAGATTATGAATGCCATGCAATGTCACAGTAGCAACACCACATATGTCTGACTGTAACACTGTTACATTGCACATTATAGAGTATGATAGCATCACTGTATGCTGAGGAGAACATGTTACAAGGAGCACAGGGGCATGGATGTCGAGTCACATCCCTGTGTAAAATTGTCTCAAAAGTGATATTTGTATGTATAGAAACACCAGGTGCCTACTGTCAGATTAGACCATCTATATGTGTAGTTAAAGTAGCTTGCAAATACAGTAGATAATGTTATTGGCCCAACACAGGTTTGCCTTGAATACTGTTAAGAGTGCATGTTATGCAGGATGACATAATCATTGTATGCTACAACAAGATGTATGAAGGAGTATTAGACATAGCTGTAGACTAAAATCACCACCATAGTGACTTGTTGAATGCACACACAGTTGCATATAGTGAGAACAAAACCCTTACTTACCTATTTACTGAGTACAGTAATTAACACACACACCACAGCACAATTCTGCCTTTTATATTGTTGGAGAATACTTTATAGATTATATGAGTAGAGTCTGGTGAGAAGAGGATGTTAATAGCAGTGTCCCACATGCTGGTGTAAAATGGTCTCTTGAATATCAGTTAACTAAACAATCACGCACACCAGTTGGCTGCAGTGAGAATAGAACCCCTGCCTAACTAAGCACACCCACTAGAAGGCTCTGTATTTAATACAGGTGCCACAGCAGAAGTCTGAGTTGCAGAGTGTTGGACAACACTTTACAGCAATTTGCAAGTGATGACCTCAGCAATGTCTGGTGAGAAGAGGATGGTAATAGCAGTGTCTCACATGCAGATGTAAATGATCTCGTGAATGTCAACTAACTGAACAAATACACATATACACAAGTTGACTACAGTGAGAATAAAACCCCTGCCTAAATAAGGAGGCCAACCAGAGAACTCATTATTTAACACAAGTGCCACAGCACAAATCTGACTTTTACAATGCTGCAGGACAGTTTATAGTGGATGACATCAGGCTGAATGAAATGGATGTGTAGCCATGTACAACTATCAAAATATTGGTAGCCCATGGAATTGTACTAATGACTGCAGGGATACACATTTATGCTCTGTTGTCTAGACAGACACATATATACACACACAAGTTGATTTCAGTGAGATTAAAGCCCCTACCTACCTATGTACACTGACTAGAGAATTCAGTACTTAATGCAAGCACCACAGCACAAGTCTGAATTTTGCAATGCTGTAGGACAATTTATTATGGATGACATTAGCATTGGATGTTGGGACACCTGAATGAAATGGATGTGTACACACGTATAGCTGTCAAAATATTGGTATTCCACGAGATCGCACTGATGAGTGTAGGACACAGAGGTATGCTCTGTTGACAAGACAGAGAGACGCACACACACACACGCACACACACACACACACACACACACACACACACACACACACACACACACACAAACACACTCACACACACCCACACACACACACACACACACACACACACACACACACACACACACACACACACACACACACACACACATGTCAACGTCAGTGAAATTAGAACAAATTAGATAACTAATTGCAATGATTAGAGAATTCGGTATTTAACGCAAGTACCACAGAACATTTCTGACTTTTTCAATGCTGCAGGACAATTTATTGTGGATGACATCAGCATTGGATGTTTGAGAGAAGATGTTGGGAGGTCTGTCTGAAAAGGATGGCTAGCCATGTACAACTGCCAAGATCTTAAAGATCTACATGTTACCAGATTGATGATGCAAAACATAGGATTTGCTGTTCATAGGTTCATAGGTTCATAGGTTCATACTAGGCTATCTGCCCGAGGGCATTTACAAGCCTAGCCCATAGTTTTGTGGCTTACGCCACCCCTTTAGTATGGGGAACTATACCCATTATTTTGCTGTGCCTCTGTTGAGCAGTGACACTGAGGTAATCCCTGGGGTATATCTGCGATCTCCCATCCATTGGTCAAGATTTCTCTTGAACAAGGCCAGCGAGGTGCTCTGCCTCACATATACCGGGATTTTATTCCACAGCATAGGGAGTCTTTGGGTGATGAATCTATCCCTCCAGCACGTCCTATTAATAGCCATGTCGAGGTTTAAGTCTCCCGCCTTGTGGCTCTGACGGATCTAGATTTTTGAGGTGAAGCATATTCATCAAATCTGGGTTTGACATGGCCTTGTATGTTAGGCAAAGGTCACCTCTGAGCAAGCGTGGCGACTGAATAGAGCTGGAGTTCTTTCAGTCGGGCAGCATAGGACAGATGTTTGAGACCCTTTATCCTTTTGGTGAGGAACTTTGTGGCCTCTCCAGCTGCTGCAAGTGTCGGGTCAGATACATTCCGAATGGGGCATTGTACTCAATCATTGGTCTGATGAGTGATGAGTATAGGGAGACTATGACCTCCCTTGATCTAGATGAGAATCCCTTCATGATAAGGTGGGCAATGTAGAAGGTCTTCCTAACTACTTTAGCTACATGGGTGTCGAATGACAGACTACTATCAACCTGGGTCCCCAGGTCCCTGATAACTTCTTCTGTGCTCAGTGGATTGCCACCTATTTGGTAGCTAGGGGTAACCTTGTTTTTCCCGAAGGGTATGACTATGCATTTTTGGCATTTAACTTTAGGCCATGGCTCTGGCACCAGATATCCGTTTCTGTGAGACCCTTCTGAAGGATATCTGTGTCAGATGTGTTTTCTACTATGGCCAGTTTGCAGTCATCTGCAAACTTTGTCAGCCATAACCCTCCTGTGTTTGCTTGTACCGGAAAAGTAGATGCCAAACAAGAGTGGGCCCAGAACTGAGCCCTGTGGTACACCACTTGTGACAGGCTTTGAGTCTGACATGGCGCCAGCAACTCTGACCCTGTGGGTTCTGTCACTCAGCCAGTTTGCAACCCATCTTGTGATGTATGGGTTAACATTTAAGCTGATAAGTTTTCAATGATACCCGAGTGGGGTATTGTATCGAAGGCCTTCGCCAGATCGAGGTAGGCTGTATGGACTGCCTTTCCCTCATCAATGGCTTTGGTGACTGTTTCGAAAAGTCAACCAAGTTTAGAAGGCATGATCTGCCTTTGACAAAGCCAAACTGGGATGGATCCAAAGTCTGCAAATTCCCTATGTCTTTATTTATGAGGTCCATTATGATCCTCTCCATGGCTTTGCAGATAAGGCTTGTCAAGCTAATGGGCCGGTAATTTCCAGGGTCGGTGGAGGCACCGCCTTTGTGAAGTGGGACCACAGTTGCAGTGCGCCACTCCTGGGTACGTATCCAGAGGTAAGACTATGATTAAACAGCTGTCCTAGCTGTGGGTTTAATTCCTCGTTGAGTTCGTGGAGCACACAGCCGGGGACACCATCAGGTCCCATGGATGCTGTGTTTTTTGCTTTGGAGAGAGCAGTTCTCACTTGGGCGTTGGAGATGTTTGGGGGGCTGCAATCGCTCGGTATAGATATCTCTCCTTTTGGGGGGGAGGGGGGGAGAAGTTTGCACTGAACCTGTCAGCCAGTATGTTGGCAATGTCTGTAAGATTAGTAATCTTCACATCATTTTGAACTAGTACACATTGTTGTGTTTCCAATGTGTATGAATACCTTAAACAGACAGCTTTGCAAACTATATGCAAATAATTGTCCACATTACAAATACTGGAAAATCTGAATATATGTTGCCAGTGTAAGATGTACACAGTATATAAGAGAGATTGTTTTATTTATTTCCATAGAGTAGTTGATATATTTGGGAACAAGTACTGAGATACCAAGTTTCAAGTACATGGGTGCAGATAACACATGGCTACAGTGGAAATATGTGTTCCTTCCTTAAAACTGCTTTCCTTTTTTTGCATTTTTACATGCACCTTTATGTGATGAAGTCTAAATGGGAAGTAAACATAAGTAATACATGTTAATGTGCACTTTCCATAGCCATCACAAAGCAGCTGGCTTGTTCGATCGATGGCAGTATTTGGGAATGCAAGATACACATTTATCCTAATTTCCCATTTGCTCATATTAAAGTGATGAGCAAATGTGAGCCTCCACTTCACTGGTAAAATTATGAGAGTTATATTGTTTTGATTACCTCTGCTCAAACACATTAAGTGAAGATTCATGGTAGTCAGTGGTGTGGATAGTACTGAGTGTATGAAATGCAGCTGCTGCTTAGCTGATTCTGTAGCAGCAGGTGTTAATGTATTGACAGATTTCTTTTCGAACCCAGATGATAGAGGTTCAAATCCTGGTCTATTTAAAAGTTTCACATATGTATTTATAATGCAATGAAATAATTCTTTATTCTACCTTCACTGTATGTTACCTTAGTGCAGCATGTTTAAGCATTATTTCATGGAGGTAACTGCACCATTGGAGAGCTGTTCACCAGTGCACAGTACTGGTAAGTGATGCCAAACTCTGCACAAACACAGAGGACAAAAATTGAAGGACTTAATTGGGTTGTTTTCACTTATTTGTGTGGTGTATGATTCTATTTTTGTCCAGATTAAAGGTGTTAAAATGGGGTAGATAGGAAAGTGGTGAAATGGGGGCCAGGCAGGGAGAAGAACAAAGGGAAAGCAATATAGGAATGTGCAGGAGGAGGAAGGAAAGAACCTATCTATCCACTTCTTCAATAGTGTAAAATGAAAATCTGTACAGAAAATTAGCTGAATTTGGACTGTCACCTCAATGAAGAGAAGTGACAACAATTCATTCATGCTGTACAAGCCAACTGGACCAAATGAAATGTGTCAAGAAGATGTGTGTGTGAAGTGGAGAGATATGTATGGGAGAATGCTTTGGTGGGACAAAGGGATGATAATGGAGATGACTGGCTAGGGGATACCATGAATGGTGATAGGGAGGGGACAAGAGTGGCCTATGCCCATCAAATACAGAGATAGTGAGAATCTAGTCCTCGACTGCAGGACTCTCATCACTGTCCCCTTACTCCACTGGCTGTTGGAGTGCTTAATCACTTCCCCTACGGACTATAATAGAGGGCAACCTCTCCATCTTGCACAGGCATGCAGCAATGGTGCTGTGCTTAACGCTATGCACCAAACATGGCATCTTCTGGTGGGTGATAAAATCCCCACCTGTGCCAGTACTTCCAAAGGGTATGTACCACAGCACCAACTACTGGGTAGTGCTACCTGATGTAAAGGCCCCAAGTCATGCAGGGGCAGCTGAGCCAGTACTGCCAGGTTGGCTGCCAGATGTGCTGGCCATTGATGTAGGAGCCAGTGGAGCTATGGCAGGCTGAGCCACAGGGGTTGACCTACTTCCCTGAGCTGTAATTCTGATTGGTCAGAGATGGATTACAAGGAAATAGTTTGACGATACATATAAAATAAAAAAGAGAGATAAGTGCTGGGGTAAGAGAAGAAAGGAGATAATTAATGACATCATATGTGACATACAATACATTATCACAATAATAAAGTATTTGTCTCTACTTTTACATTAAGTATGCTTCTTAACAACTACAAACTATGTGTAATGATTGCTCAAAGTAATCCTTGCAATGTGCATATATTGCAAATATGCTTGGTCAAATTATACAGATTAAGTTAACAGCAGGCATTTATGCCACCTATGTTGAAATTAAATTATGTAATATTTTTAAAGGAGCTTACTATATATTTGAATCAACATAATCTGACTACAGTATGAGATTTGACACCTATAGTTGTCTTGTGCTACAGACTGACGCATGCATGTTTGCTTTTACAGTTATGACATGCATGCTTAATTTTCTATTTATTTATTTTATTTATTTTACATTTGTTAATGGGAATAGTCCACTGGACACAGGTCCATTTTCTTTGGAGGCCTGGGGAGAAAAGCTCCACACAAAACAAAAAACATGCAATAAAGAATAATACAAAGTTTGCAAAGAAAAAACATTCAAACTGCAATGAGTCCTAATTAAAGTAGTATGTACATCATAGGAGATGCAATTAGTAAAACAGAAATAATGCAATAGTCATAGAGTCAGTAGTTTAAAAAAAGCATCAAGATTATTGCTGGAGAGATGTGTAAAACAACAGCTTCATAAAGACTGTTAGAGTCTTAACCATACATAAATCAATTTTATTATATTGTATGCATATATTCAATCATAGGACCTAGATCTATTGATTCGTCTTGAGTTGTGAGAATAGAATAGTGGAGGTGGGTCTAGCATAGGGGAGGGACAAGTCTGGTGTAGTACAAGAGCATAGCCAGTTATTAATGAGAAGCAGTTTTAATAATATTTTAAACTGTGTGAAGGAAGTGATAGTAGTTAACTGACAGGGTAGAGCGTTCCAGATTTTGGATACACAATTAGAAAATATGGTGTCCCCTGCTGCATTATTAGACTTAAGTTTAGTTACTGTGAGAATAAATGTGTTACTGGACTGAAGTGTTCTGTTATTTGCGTGGAGGTGAAGTAGGTTTTGTAGTGCAAGTTTTTTTTGTGGTTGATACAGAATTTTAAGGGCCAGAGAGAGTTGGCATTAATGCAAGAGTTGAGGAAGTTCCAACCAGTTGAGCTGCTTCAAGGACGAGCAGTGGTGAGATCTAAATGGGGAGTCAGAGGCAAATCTAGCGACTTTGTTGTAGCGTGAGTCAAACTTAGATAGGTTTGCTTTTCTAAGGTTGGCAAGAATAGGTGAGGCATAGGGGAGAGTACAAATAAGGTGAGTGTGAGCTATGGTAGCTTTTGTTTGTTGGGTAAGGAATTGTAGATTTCTTTAGAGGGTACCTAGTTTTTTATGAACTTTCTTGATGGTCTGGGAAATGTGAATATCAAATCTTAGATTGTTATCAATCTCTACACCCAGGAGTTTGGTGTGCTCTGTGGGAGAGATAGTACTTTTGTTACTGGACACGATATTAAAGGTGGTAGTTGATGATGCAGACCTAATGGATTTAAAGAGCAGAAGTTTGGTTTTAGCAGGGTTTCAAATGAGTTGGATATCAAATAGCCATGTTTCAATAGAGAGGAAAGATTCTTGAGTTAATGTGTGAAGTTCCTGTAGTGAAGAAGTTGCACAAATTAACACTGAATCATCTGCGCAGTGGATGACAGATGCATTGGGAGTGGAGGCATTGAGCATATTGGTATAAAGAGTGAAAAGCAGAGGGCCTAAAATAAAACCCCGGGAAACACCAAGAGTGACTGGAAGAAGGGGGCAGAGTTCATTTTTCCACAGAACTGCTTGCTGATGGCCAGCTAAATAGCTTTGGAACCAGGCTATGGAAGGATGAGAGAGCCCTATTCCGGATAGTTCTTTGATAAGAATGTCATGTTTAACCATACCAAATGCCTTTACTAGGTCAAGAAAGGTGGCAAAAATAAATTTACTATTGTTTCTATGAGAGTTTACTGTATTGGGAAAGGACAACAGAGCAGTGGTGGTACTATGGAAGGGTCAAAAGCTGTGATGGGTGTTTGACAGGAGCTTGTATGTGTGCAAGTAGTCAATCATTTGGAAGTATATGTACTTTTCAAGGATTTTTGCTAAAGAGGATATAATTTCTATAGGTTGGTAGTTTGTAAGTTCTGTGGAGTTACCTCCTTTATGTAGATGGTTACATGAGATATTTTCCAGATTTCAGGGACAATGGCTTCTGAAAGGGATCTATTAATTAAAATGGTTATGGGGTAGGCTACTGCATTAGCAGCGTTTTTTAGGAATTCCCATGGTAATTTGTCAGCAGCCAGAGTAGTGGCCTTTAGTTTTTTGAGGTAATTTTTTATCCTCTTTATAGAGATAGGCTGGAATTGGAAGGATCTATTCTTTATGTGAGTAGTGATGGGTTCAGGCAAAGGGTGTGTGTGCTGGTTTTTCTGTTGGCTGGCTAGGATCAGTATTGTTTCAGTAAAGAATTTTTTAAATTGAGTAGCAATGCTGTCTGAGTTATTTACTACGATGGGAGAGGAAGTACCAGTTTTGCCTGGTAGTGGTAATTTGTTAATGGCTGCCAAACATTTTTTAGGGTGATTTTGGTGCTTGATTTGAAGGTTGGAGTAGTGATTAATCTTGTCAAGTTTTACTAGTTTCTTAGATTTATTCTTAAACTCCTGATATTTTTGTTTTGCAGGTGGGGACTAAACAGTATTCCAGGGATCGCATGCTTTATTTCTGGCTTTGAGGAGGAATTTGGTTTCTTTAGTCAGCAATGGAGTGGGATTAGATCTGGTTCTTATGGTTCTGGTAGGGGCATGAAGATCTAATACATTTAAAAAGGAGGAATTAAAGTAACTGCCTCGTTTAATTCCAGGTATTTTAGAGGTGCTCAATTGCAAAATTTTAGTTGTACAGGGAAATTGATGGGGTTAAAGTTATTTTTGCTTCTAATGAAATGGTAGACAGTGCCTTTGTGATTATGGTTACGTTGTCATAGAAGGGAGGTTGGCAGATGGTCACTTAGACCTCTGGAGAGGCATTCTGCAAGAGAGGGGTGGCCTGGTTTATTAGTTAGAATCAAGTCAAGTATTCATTCCCTGTTAGTTATCTGGTCAATTCTTGTTGGTATTTGGATGGCTTGGGTAAAGCCATGGAGGTCAATATGATTTGTTGGGGTGGAAAAGTTACTGGATAGCCAATCTATATTAAAATCACCCAGAATGATGGTTTAATTTTGGAGAGATAAACAGGACCAATGGAGCAGGTTATCTAGAGTGGGTATATTGTTGCTGTGGGCTATATAGCATCCAATTATGTTTATTATTTTTTTGGAGTTAAGTTTCAGTTAGGTGAACAATATTTCTGCATTATCAACAGAGAGATATTTTGTACTTAATGCCTGCAGTGTGCGGTGGTTCTTAAATAGTATAGCAATGCCACCACCTTTTTTGTCTTTTCCATCGTTCCTTAGAATATTGTATCCTGGAGGAATAATTTCATTGTCATTGATATGAAGATTTAGATAAGTTTCAGTTATAACTACTATATCAGGCAAGCATAGTGGGAGACAGGCATGTAGGTTGTGGATTTTATTGGAGATACTTCTGCAGTTTATATTTAGAAACAGTAGGTCAGTTGTTTTCCTAGGAAGTTGATTAAAGCTATTGGGGAGATGAGGATTTTGAAGGAGGGATAGGTCTGAAGGAATTGTTGGTCTGGAGTTAGGATGAACATCCCCACAGTGAGATAATTTAGAGGCAATGTAGAAAATGGACTACAAGAGTTTTGTGATTTGTCTATTGAATTTTAGAGAGGGTTTAGGATAGTTGGCATGAGGTAGTATTTTAAAGTATGAGTAGTTGGGTGATAGGGTGACAAAGAGGAAGAGATTGAGAAGTGAAATTGAATGTTATTATGGTGAAAGGCAGCAGTAGCTGCATAACATGAGGTTACTTGTAGGTGGGTATGGTAAAAGGTGAGAAGAGAAATGGTTGCTAGCATAATTAGAGACGTAATATGCACTAGTAGAATGTTAATAAGCTTTGTGTGAATTGTAGCCTTTGTTAATTGTAGGGCTTGGGAGTGAAGGTTAGTGGATTAGTGATAGGGAGAGTGGCAGAGGAGTTTTAACTGTAGGAGCATTTAAGGAGGATAGTTGGATTATATGAGTAGGTGTTTGTGATTGGGTAATGAGTTGATAGGTGTGGTTAGGTGTAAAGATAAATGTGGATGTAGTGGGGGTGGGTGGGAATTGGGGATAGGGTAGGGGAGCAAAGTGAGCCCGAATGTAGTGAAGGTGAGCGGAGTGGAACAACACCGGCTGTATGAGCAAAGAGAGGATGCACACAAAAAACAATCAGTGGAGAAAGGTAGGTACTAGGTATGCATATATATATATATGTGCATATATATATATATATATATATATATATATATATATATATATATATATATATATATATATATATATATATATATATATATATATATATATATATATATATATACACACACACACATACACACACACACACACACACACACACACACACATATATATATATATATATATATATGTATATATATATATATATATATACATATATATATCTATATATATATATATATATATATATATATATATATATATATATGTGTGTGTGTGTGTGTGTATGTATATATATATATATATATATATATATATATATATATATATATATATATATATATATATATATATATATATATATATATATATATATATATATATATATATATATATATATATATATATATATATATATATATATATATGTACATATATTATATACATATGGGTCTATATTAATTCAACGAAAATCCATTACATCGAATACCAAAACAGCAACACATATTACTCAAACTGCATTAATACCGAACGCACTAAACCACAAAATTTAAAATATCGAACATTCATAGTCGGCCAACCCCATCACCCGCTACATACTACCTACCCAAACAAAATAAATAAACCACATACATACACTAACCAAACCCTATTCCTAACCCTTAAGTAAAGCACCAAAACTCAACTTTTAACCCTAAAGTAAACCCCACATACACAACTCTCTATGCACTATCCTTAACCCCTCCCTAACCCTAAGGTCCGTAACTACTGCACACTTCCCCTATGGAGATATACCCAAACAAAATAAATAATACACATAAATACATTTAACAAAACCCTACTATAAACATTACACTAAATCTTACACACATTACCTATCTATACACTTTCCTTAACCCGCACCCTAACCCTAATGTCCGTAACTATCGCACATTTACCTTATGGAGCTATACCGCACATGGGCCAACCAAAACACTTTGACGTTTTGAATTTTGTGGTTTTGCATGATCGATAATTACATATTTCATGCAATACGTGTTGATGATTTTGTATTCTTGTAAACTGAGTTTTGTCAATCTAATAGGAACCCCATACATATACCTATACATGACAGAGTGAGGAGTTAACAAAGTATGTTTGTGACCAGACAAGTTTCTGGTGTGTATAATCATGGTATATGAGTATCATTGAGGACTGCAGGCCATCCAAGGGCAGAGAAAACAATCATAATTACAGAAACTTAATATTCAGTATACCCTCTGTCCCACATATAATTTATATGAGCTCCACTGCTTTGCATGCTTATTGTTATTTATAACTATGTTTGATTTTTTTAATTGAATGGACTAGCATTAATAAAATTGGCAGCATTCTAGATTAGAACCCATTGTCATCTGTATTGCAGCCCTATAATTATGCCTGCTGCCACAGGAGCAACAAAGAAACAGCTGTATATTTAAATATTCATTATTAAGTATTTGTGTTAACCGCCATACAACACCACTTAGCATGTTTGCACATCAGCAAAAAATAGTGGATGCAATGTATACATTCTGAAATTGTCGACTGTCTGCTTCCTGCCTGCAGGTATTCTAGAGATGCAGGTGTTGGGGAAGGTTGCTATTTGCTGCCCAATGTTGTTTAATGGGTTTGCTA
Organism: Protopterus annectens; assembly: GCF_019279795.1. NCBI lineage: Eukaryota > Metazoa > Chordata > Ceratodontiformes > Protopteridae > Protopterus > Protopterus annectens. Next base: position 1,604,798,380 of record NC_056728.1, read on the forward strand.
GATGGAAAGCAAATGATGCAAAAATGTATTCTTTTAGAAATCGAGAATGTCTGCCTCCAGTCTGCAGGTGTTATGTCTGCTTTGTATGCAGGCCATTAGTCCAAATTTGTATGAAGGTAAGCATGACAAGCAAAGTTTACCATTTTTTATCCCTATGAGCAGTGTTTATTTTTCATCCTTAAAAGTCAATTGTGGGACATGAACTGTGATCTACAGATAGTATATAATATATGGATGACTGTGTTTAGCAGATGTTCTACACATGCACACATGATTCACAGATGTAGTTTATGTATTGGTTATCATAGAAATAAATTACATGACATTTATTCTATTTATCCATTTCCTGTGTTTGCACTAAGCTGCTCACTGTGCAAATACTGGTATTAAAAATAAATCAAATAAACAACATTATAAAATAAGTGTTAGTACACACTAAAGACTTTTACACAAGTCTGGATGTGAACTGTCACAGCAATGAACCTACAAAACACAGCAAGAGTGTCTTATCCCTCTTTGCCACAGAAAAAGCTTTGCAGCAGGAATGAACATAAGTGTGCATACAAGCAAGTGCAAAATTATCCACAATATTAGCAAGGAATATGGCAGTTGTGCACTTCCGAGTTGTTTGCACATGTATTAATTTCAGATGTAGTGCAATGAATGAATACACAACCATTTATGTCTTATTGTTTGCAGCAATGCAGCTCTGTCTTATTTTTGTGTGGTGTTCATTTGTTTCTTGTCTGAGCAGTAATGTGAGACCAGGAGTATGTAAGGCATTTTGTTTTATTGTCCTTAGAAATGTATGAGAATATTAAATGGCAATGATATACAATTTTCTACAAAGGCAGGGGAGTTTGGAATTACTGAACAGAAACTCAGAAATGTGTGGTGCTTATTTACATTTAAAACCTTCATACAATTACTTCTATACTGTGTAAGTGTAGCCTAGCTGACACACCCATTGGAGATAAGGGAGTCTGAATTACTGTTATGTTTTCTTTCTCCATACCAGTAATTATTCAAAGTTGCAATCCATTAGCAGCAAACACTGAGGAAGTGCCTGCACTATATTTACACCTGCAACACAGAGCCACAAATTTGGGATTCAGCGATTGTAATGAGCTCACACATCATTTGCATCTTCTCCATAGTCACAGGCCTGAATCTACACTATAAAAAGGTAACCATGTAGCTACTGAAACTGAAAGTGAGGAGAGCTATGTATGTGGATAACAGAAAAGGAGATGGCAATTACTTTGGATTCATCTGCACAAAAGACTACTTATCTTGATAAGGTGTGAGTGAATTTTCCAGTTTTATACTGAATTTGCTCACATGTAACTAATCACAATGTCACTCTGCAAATCTGGCTGAATGATTCAAAAGACAATAAAGATTCCCTTTAAAATAAAAAAAGCAGTTTAATTCTCACTTAGAATTTGGAATTAGCACTTTCACCCTGTTTAACATGACATCTTCAGATTCAATTAAAACAATATGGCCAACTTCCTTTTATAGTTTCTAGAACAAGGAAATGACATCATACTTCTCCAAAAACACTTCCTGTGGCAAAGAATAAAATCAAAGATTAAAAAATTACAACAATGAAAGTTTCCTTTACAAAAAACCATAAGATACTTGAAGTGGAATATTACAAAAAAATATAAAATAAACATGAAAATGAATTATAAGAAATCACTTTCAAAAGAAACACTTTATAACCTAGCCTCTAATATTGGCTTTAGTGCAATAAAATTATTAAGTCCTGGGGGGGTTGCAAGCATTTAATTTTAACTGCCAAAAAACTTATTTTCTTCTAATAATAACTTACAATTGCCACCCTTCAGGTTAATGTGTACCCTTTCCAAAATGGCAAATCTGAATGTATTACAGGTGTTGTTACTTTCCATGTGCCTGTACAAAGCATTCTTCCTGTTTTGTTTCCTAATTTCATAGTAGTGCTCATAAATTCTGTTTTTAGGAACCTGTCTGTTTTCCCGACACAAAATGCCGGACAGGTGGAGCACATGGCCAAATAAACTAAACCCTTTGTACTACAGTTCCCATACTGAAAGGTGACCTTAGTCTGAATTGTATTTTCTAACTGTATTTCTCCTTTGAGATATATATATCTTCACACTGATTACAACATCCACACTACTTGGTCCCCTTGTCTCCTGTATACTTTCCTTTACTCTTACTATCCTCTACATTAGCCTTAATATTCCTACCTGTTTTATATACAAAAGTTTGGCTATTTCTGAGGAATTCATACAGTTCTGTGTCACTCCTTAGTATATTCCAGTTCTTTGTTATCACATATTTTACCATAGGAGAATAAGGGCAATATTTCAAAACCATAGCTCTACTAAAATTATTTTCAGATGTATTTTCATGTACAGGGGTAAAATCTGTTCCCAATAAGGGTATGTACAAAGTTCCGCATTTAGACAAAGTGTAGTCAATTGTCTCTCTAATAAGTATCTGGGGGTACTCCCTTTACAAAAACATACTACCCACCATACCTAATTCTTTAACCACTTTGGCATAGTCAGATGTTATTCTTGCTGCCCTAGTATATTGTCCTTTAAGTATGCTCTTTTTCTGTGAATAGGGATGACAGCTATTCAATTCTAAGTAAGAATTACTAAAGGTGGGTTTACGGTGGATGTTGGATATAAAACCTCTATCAGTGTGTGAAATGCAACAATCTAAGTAAGCTAAACCTTCCAAATCATAAGTATGAGTTAACTTAAAATAGGAACATCTGTTGTTAAGGTATATAACAAACTTCTCTATATCCTCAGTTTCTCCTTCCCATAAAATAAAAACATCATCAAGGAAAAGTACATACAGTTTGAGATTCTTTTTGTAGGTACTGTTGAATACATGTTGGTGTTCACATTCAATTAAAACTAAATTCACAAATATGGGGGCACAAGAGGCTCCCATAGCAACCCTTTTTATTTGCTTAAAGTATTCACCATCATAAAAGATAAAATTATTTTCTAATACAATAGTCATGAATTCTAATGTAGTCAATATCTTGTCATTGTCTAAATTGGAGTGCTCGTCTTTAGGTATGGAATTAAATAAGTCCACCACATCAATGTCAATCCCCCATGACTTAATGATTTTATTGCACTAAAGTCAGTATTAGAGGCTAGGATATAAAGTGTTTCTTTTGAAAATGATTTCTTATAATTCATTTTCATGTTTATTTTATTTTTTTATAATATTCCACTTAAAGTATCTTATGGATTTTGTAAGGGAAGCTTTTATTGTTGTAAATTATTTTTTTTTATCTTTGATTTTATTCTTTGCTACAGGAAGTATTTTTGGAGAAGAATGATGTCATTTCATGGTTCTAGAAACTATAAAAGGAAGTTGGCCATCTTATTTTAACTGAATCGGAAGAAATCCTGTTAAACAGGATGAAAACGCTAATTCCAAATTCTAAGTAAGAATTAAACTGCTTTTTTATCTTTATTGTCTTTTAAATAATTCAGCCAGATTTGCAGAGTGACATTGCGATTAGTTGCCTATTTCTGCATTTTAACTACTATTCTGCTCATATGTAACTAGGCTTCTTCTTCTGGCTTTTTCCAGTTAGGGGTCACCACAGCAGATCACATGTGGAGTTTTACGGTGTCGAATTGCCAGCCTTCCAAAGAAGGCACACACACTCACACCTAGGGCCAACTTAGAGTGTCCAATCCACCTACACCATGTCTTTGGAATGTGGGAGGAAACTGGAGCACCTGGAGGAAACCCACGCTACCACAGGGAGGACATGCAGATTCCACACAGAAGGTACCCCAGCCAAGGAACGAACCAGAGAACCTATTGCTGTGAGGTGGCAACGCTAACCGCTGCACCACTGTGGCCACCCTACTTATATCTAACTAGGCAAATACTTTTATTTATATATATGCATTAGCAAATGCAAATTTTATCTGTATGCACTTCTTGGAAGTTTACTGATGGTATAGGATAGGCATTTTTGTCAGGACATTTTACTTTCCTAGATACACAGCCTTATTTACTTTCCTACAAGTGTTATTGTTACAGCTGTTTCTCTTTACACTCTTATATGTTATTTCAGTAAACTGTAAATGTCCTATATTGTCAATGACACAGGGGTGTTAGCCTTCTAGGATGGCCCATAGACACCTCTAGGGGAGTGCTGGGCACACTAGATGTGACTGGCAGTTGCATAAAAATGACTGCACTGTGGTAAATGTGGCCACATGTTTTGGGGCAGTTTGCTTGAAAGCACTTATACCAATTGACTGATGTGTTATTCCTTGTTTGGTACAAAATGTCATCTGTCTGTTGTTTTGGGGTGGTGGAGCCAAGTTCCGCAAGCAAAAAATGTTTTTACAGAGATTTGCATTGCTACTGTTGGTCCTTGTTTTGTATCTATTAATTTTTTCTGGTTTGTGTGTGACTGTGATATGTTACAACCACATAACCCTTTTTATATTTGAATAACTGAATTTTTTTGTTTCTTCAGTGGGTAATACGGAAAAACTAATAATATGTGTTATATCAAAGCAGGACTTTTATTTATGTCATATTTATGCGTAATATCCTTCTTTTGTGTTTTATGTCAACTAGGACTATGGTATCCAAGCATCCTAATTCCCGCAAACCCCTCGTTTAGTGACTCAGAGAACAATATGATTGTACAAGCCTTTTGTCAACATGGTGCTTTTCTGCTTGAGAGAAGACGTGAACATATGTGTATAAGAATGCAAGTTTGGAGCCAGATAGTGAACAACATCAATGCTGTTGGGGGCACAGTGGGTTATATGGTCAAGTGCATCACAGGGCCACTGATACTATTTCATTGGTCTAGAGGAGAGCTGCTGTGGTGGCCCATGGGCAACTGACTACCAGGGGGGCCTGCTACAGAACCACCAGTGACACCAAATGAAGAGTTCCTGTCCATTTGAGAGCTTAGGGGAAAGTGCCCAACAGCATGCGATTAGTGTTGGTGCTGCTGTTTTTATTTCAGTACTGATGAGAATTTGACAGAAATATGCATTTATCTGTGTGTGTGAGGTGGGTGTCAGGACTGTGAGTGCAATGCTGTACCATCTGTAATAGTGGTATCAGTGTTCGTTTGTTAGCATATACTGAACTATAGTAGTGTATCTATTAATTTTTTCTGTGTTTGTTGTTTATTATCATAGGTGATCCTGACAGTGGAAGTATAGGATTCCTACCATCTGATGTCAAAGTATCAACAGACTCAAGATGATGGTAGCCAAATGCAGGCACAGTCAGGCAGTGCAGAGGTTTAATCTGACACGGAGTTTGACATTCAGCTATCCCCTGTAATTCCATCAAACACAGCCACTAGCCCTATGCAAACACATTCCAGTGAGCCCTCAGATATTGCACATCCTCCACCTGATCCTGATGTGTCTTTCTGTGTCACTTGACAAATGTTTAGGGTCATCATGGACTCACAGGCATGCTCCAATTGGTCTTGCAAAGAAATGCTTAGGGTTGTAGATGCGGCACAGGTTGACATGTGTGACTGACTCCACTGTGTTGCAGATTCAATAGATCAGACGAATGACACATTGGAACAGGCAGTGTCTGTGATGGAACATCTGCTCAGAGGTGGACCGCGTCCATGTGGACATAGGTCAGCTACATCATCTAATGTTAGCTGACATGGCCATGCCTGATCATGCTCCCATAATGGCACTATTTTCACTCCATCAGTGGTTGAGGTGTCCACACCCAGAAGTGGCAAACCATTGGATCATGATCCTGGGCGTACTCATGAGCAGAGCTCATCCAACAGATATCAGTCATGTTCAGGTAGCAGCAGTACATCTTACCATGCAAATGGTCATATGAGTGCAGCTTGTGGCAGAGCCAGTTCTCGGGATCATGGATGACAACAATGAATTGTCGCCTCTAACATGCACAGTTCACACCTGTCTGACATACCAGGATGATGAGCAAGCACAGAGCTTGGCTGTGTTCTTGCAGACACTCACACACCAGTTTCACCTGTAGTTCCCATACATACAGACACAAATGTAACAGTTACATGGATCAAGTCATGAGGCTTACAGCTCATTTTGTCTCAGTGGCCATTTGATACTTTATCCAAGTGTCTGTTTCTCTTTCTTACTCACACACAGTTGCTTCTTTTTGTGTCAGCCTAGGCCTCCTGCACCCCACATACAACACTCTTTGCAAATGATGATAACTTTGCCATATCCTTGTTTTCTTTCTTTTGGATTCAGGGATACAAAAGTCTTTTGTCTGATACTCTGGGTGCATAGCTGACTTAGTACTTAGTATATTTGCATTTGTGATGCTGTTTTGCAAATTGTACTGCTTTCTTACAGGTTTTTGTAATGTGTACATCCCTCCCAACCTCTTAGACCAACAAAGCTGGACCAGGCCATAAATAAAAGTGTGATGAAGGCCCAACAATGGGGAGAGTTTTTAAGCATTGTGGTCTTATAAACTTAGGTAGCTGATAGAATAACAGGTTTTGCATTACTATTTTATGTTTTTTTTTTTCCTGAGGAATATAAAGTCTGAATCTGAAATGTGTGTCATATGTTCTAACTTCACTCTTTAATGATTTGCCAGTACAAAAAGTATGAGGCCAAACTGTGGACATTTGGTGAAATTCTGTACATTTCAAATGTATGAATGTGTGAATATTTGATACATGAGGCCTATTAAATAATAGAGGACTTGTATTCACATAAGTCACTGCTGTCACATCTTGATGTAATTGCTGTAAAAATCACCAGCTGTATACTTACTTACATTACCAAGTAACAGTATGCAGTATCTATTCTTTTGTATTCTTAGACATTTATTTTCCTATTCCAGGTTCAACACTTACCTTGGAAATCCAGCAGTTGCAAGAGTTTTAGCTTGGGGATGACTATGTCTGATGCTAGCAGTATACAGTCATTACATGGGTAAGTAAATGTTGTGAGCATTGCCTGGCATCAATGTTACTTTATGTATGTACATGGGATGAAGGTTTTAGCCCCTTAGGTTGTGAAGATGTATGCTATTCATTGCCTCTTAGCCAGTGCGAGGGCATATTGTGCACACCTACATCTGCCTACATACACAGTAGTTGCTGGTTCCCTTTCTGACTCCTCACCCACATGTGGCTGTAGTGGGATGTGTGGCCTTTCTGCTTGCTGCTCCTGCTGAAGCTGTTTTCTCAGGATAATGCTGTGAAGCATGGCACACACAGTGAATATTTCAGCATATGTACATGAATTGTACTTGTACTACAGGGCTCCCCCAGATGTATCGAGGCACCAGAACTGTGACTTCAACAGCCCAAACACAGACTCTGTTATATTTCTTGTTTGAGCATGTGCCTCATTATAGCATTCTTCAATTGGTGTGTGTGTTTTCAGCCATGGCTCCATTGCATAACATGCATCCCCCAGTAAATGACCCTGTGGGATGTACCCCCTAGTAAACATCTTATACAATTGACAGTTGTGCCAGATATGTGAGACATGGTAACTGCTTGAGTTGCAAGCACACACACATTCAGGACACAAGACCTGGCAGTTAATGGAGCGGTAGCCCTTTCTGTTTATGTACAACCTTCCCTGTTCCCCAGGTGGTGTTTTGATTTCTACATGTGTACTGTCTATGGCACCAATGACTTCAGGGTAGTGTGCTACAGGGTACAGGGTAGAACTCCTGCTGTTCTTTTTTCTGTCCTCAGGTGTACAGGGAAATTATATGTACTCACTGGCATGTTGTAGCATAGCATTCAGGAACTGATGGAGGATCCTGGATGCTGATGCCTGTGACATCCCCAGTATGTCCCTTGTTGGTTTCTAGATGGTTCCTGTAGCTAAAATTCTAAGTGCTACACATACCTTAGTCTCCTGTAGCTAAAGTTCTAAGTGCTACACATACCTTAGTCTCTACTGGGATTGGTTCCCCTTGGTTTGCAATTGCTCCCAGTTGAGGATGGCAGAGGTTGCAGAGTTCCTGTAGTATGTCTCTATTCATTCTGTAGCACTCGACAGTTTCCACCTCATACAGATTGTGAAAAGTTAAATGGGGTCTAAACACCCTTATCCTTCTTGGCCATGGTCTATTAGCAGCAGCAGCAGCATAGACTTGGGCCTGTTGCACATACACATGAATAAGAGCAACAGCAGCCATTAACATTCTTTCCATGTAGTCTAGTTTATGTGGCTATATTCCAATAGGTTTTGGAATTCTCAGGGAAAAACAGCACTGAGTCCACACAGTACCTTTATAGCTTGTTGAATAGCTCCTCCATCTTGGATTGATTGATTAGCATACAATTCAGCTGTTTATGCTGAAATTAACGTGCAGTGATGTTTACCATGTTTGCACAGCTCTATGTGTAGTATACAGCTGCTTACTGAATAGAAAATGATGCTCTGGTGCGACAAGCACACAGTTTTAGTGGACTGTGTAGGATTTATTGAATCTGCACCCATATGTTTTTCCCATGTCCATCCTCAGCAGAGTTTACATGAGTTTTAAACTGATTATTTTGTGCTTACGTGAGATGATTGATTCACTAAAAAAAATACTAGAGCAGGTTATACATTGCAGTTCATTTAAAATATTTGATACAACCAGGTTCAAAAAGAAGCTGCATGTTGGGTGACAAAAATTAATAAGCTACAAACAGGAAGCACAATGGATTCATCTGAGACTTTCTGTAAGTTTAGAAAGCAAATCTTCCTCCTGGCTGTTTAGCCAAAAATTGGAATGCTTTACCTTTAGCCATTAAAACAACCCAGAATCCTGCCTGTTTCTCTTTACGTAAATACTTTTCTTCCATCTGGAACTGTACTTGCACTCAGCCTCCTTAGAGTATCTAAGTCTAGTGATATTTTCTTCTTTTATGCCATGTTTACCAAAATCCCTCTCTACTCTTAATTACCTTGAAAAATGTTGTAATGTCACTTCTATTTGTTTTGCCACTGGATTGCTGCTTGTGTTTTTACATTGTATGCTAATTGTTTATTAGTTGTATATTACCTATGTATAACATTCTACTTTCATTCATGTACTGAGGAGCTTTTCTCCCCGGGCCTCCACTGAATAGGGACTCTGAATGGCCTAGTGAACTTTCCCAGTAAACAAACTGCAGATAAATAAATAGTGCCTTTTTGAAAGGAAGCTAATGATTGATTTATAATTTAAAATACATGGAGCTGGTGCTTGGAGTGATTCATGAGGCACTTAGAAGAATTATCATTATGAAAGATCCATCCATCCATACATCCATCCACAACCCCTTTTCCCAGTTTTGTACAATGAGTCAGGGTGTCACTTCAGCAGTGACAGTCATCTACAGCCCAGGTTTCCACTGCTGGTTAGCTTACACTGCTGCAGCTGATCGTCTATACCACACAGTTACATGCACACTGACACCTATGGCCAATTTAGAATGCCCAGACTACCTACTATAAACAACAAAATGTTTCCATAACAAGCTTTGACTTAGTGCAAAACATAGACACTTGCAAGGAATATAGTCATACTTCTGCATACTTCTTCACTTTTACTATACATACTACCATAAAGGGGGTTGGCAGTAGTATGTCTAAGCTAGGTGTGTCCAGGTTATTCGCTTTTATTTATTTTGTATTTTTTAGCCAGATCGATGGGTTTGTTGCATTGCCCTTTTCAGCCATGACCCAGGATACAACTAACTAAAGTGTATTTCTTTTTGAAATATGTAACATAAGAGCATGACATCAGGAGTAAAATACTAAGTGGTGAATGGTACAGTAAAGAAAAATGAATAAAAATGTAAAGTACAGGTATTATACCTTTCAGCTGTACAGATTTTTGCAGAATGTCCAGATTTTTGGTTCATATTTTTGGCCTGCTCCTCATAAAATTTGTGGTTTTCTGGCAAATCACTGGGATGATCTGAAGGATGAAGTCACTAAATAATGACATACATTTGAGTTTGAGACTACAAATCCTTCAGAAAATGTATGTTAAAACAAACCCTGTTACTCTAGCAACTTTCTAAGTTTATAAGAGCAATATTTAAAATATGTCCCTATTTTTGGGCCTTTGTCTGCCCATTTTGTTGGGCTTTGTCCAGATTTCTTGCACTAAGAGGTTGAGAAGTATGACAGGTATACATTTCAGGATAATATTCCATAAGAAGATTTAGTGCATTCTAATCTTATTCAGAGTGTTGTTAAAACATTTGTAGAGCATGGTTCATAGGTGTGTAGGTTCAAAGGTGATTACTATGCTAGCAACCTAAGGGTGCCTTTTAAGTTTAACCTTGCTTCCCAAATATATCTGACATGTTATGATACCCTAGGATTATTTTAAGGGATATATCTAGGCTTGCTCATGGGTGATCAAGCATTTACAGGCTGTTTTTGTCTACTAGAGACATAGGTGACATATAAGGGGTACATTTCTGATTCATCATTCATTGCCCCAGGTTATGTTTCAATTGGGTTATGAAAGAACTCTGCTTCTCATGGATGGGAAACCTATTCCAGAGAAGGTGTGGTCTCTGAGACACATACTTGTCCCACCAACATGTCCTATTTATGTTGCAGACAAGGATAAGGTCCCTAGATCAGGAAGTTGCGAAGCTGTTTGTTTTACAAATGTGCAACAGGTCCATCAGAGCAGGATGAAAGAATGCTTTGTAGGCCAGGCATATATTGCCACTCAGCAGTCTACAGGAGACTGAGCATAGACATAGAGCTTTGAGGTGGTCTATGTAAGACATGTTGTTTACATCCTGTATTCCTTTTGTGAGAAACCTCTGTGGTTGTTCCAGTTGTACATGCCTGGTCAGGTACATGCTGAAGGGGGCATTGTGGTCAATGATTGGTCTGATGAGAGCCATTTTCAGCAGGACAACTCCCAGACTTGTTCTGAGTTGATTCTAAATGACAAAAAATACACTGAACCCACAGACATCGCCAATATCCTGGCAGACAGGTTCAATGCAAACTTCTCCACCCCCTCCCCCCCAAAAGAGCAAGTATCTATCCCAGCAGTGCAGCCTCCCAAACATCTGTGATGCTCAGGTGAAGGCCGCTCTCTCCAAAGCAAAAAACACTGCTTCCATGGGACCAGATGGCATCCCGGGTTGCGTCCCACATGAACTCCAAGAAGAACTAATCCATCAAGTAAAACTGCTGTACAATCTCAGCCTCACTACAGGATATGTGCCGAAAGAATGGCATACAGCAACAGTGGTCCCACTCCACAAAGGTGGCGCCTCTACGGACCCTGGAAACTATTGCCCCATAAGCCTGACTAACCTAGTCTGAAAGGCTATGGAGAGGATCATCATGGAACTCATAAACAAAGACATTGGGGACCTACAGACACTAGATCCTACCCAATTTGGCTTTGTCAAGGGCAGATCCTGCCTTTTGAACCTAGTCGACTTCTTCAAAACAGTCACCAAGGCCATAGATGAAGGGAAGGTAGTCCACACAGTCTATCTGGACCTCGCAAAGGCATTTGACACAATACCCCACTCGGGCATCATAGATAAGCTATCCAGCCTAAATATAAACCGCTATTTCACAAGATGGGTCGCAAACTGGCTCCAAGACAGAACCCACAGAGTCAGAGTTGCTGGAGCCATGTCAGACTCGAAACCGGTCACAAGTGGCATCCCACAAGGTTCTGTCCTGGGACCTGTCTTGTTCGGTATTTACTTTTCTGAGGTACAGGCCAATGTGGGAGGACTATGGCTCACCATGTTCGCAGATGACTGCAAACTGAGTGCCATAATCAACTCTCCAGCTGACACAAACATCCTTCAAAAAGGTCTCGCAGAGATGGATAACTGGTGCCAGAGCCATGGTCTAAAGCTAAATGCCAAAAAGTGTACAGTCATACCCTTTGGCAAAAACAATGTGCCCACAAATTTCCACATAGGTGGTAATCCATTAAGTAGAGAGAAAGTAATTAGGAATCTGGGGACCCATGTTGATAGCAATCTCTCCTTTGACAACCACATTGCCAAAGTGGTTAGAAAGACCTTCTACATAGCCCACCTCATCATGAAAGGATTCACATCTAGATCAAGAGAGGTAATCATGCCCCTTTATTCATCCCTCATCAGGCCCATCATAAAATACAATGCCCCCTTTGGGTTGTAACTTACCCGACACCTGCAGCAATTAGAAAGACCCCAAAAGTACCTCACCAGGAGGATCAAGGGACTCAAACAGATGCCATATGCTGCTCGGTTAAAACAACTCCAGCTCTACTCAGTTGCATACCGTCTACTTCGAGGCGATCTATGCCTGACATATAAAGCTATGTACCCAGAATTAATGGACATGCTCCACCTCAGTAAATCTAAATCCCTTAGAGCCATGCGTTCAAGGGACTTGAACCTCAGCACAGAAATAAATAAAACATGCTGGAGGGACAGATTCATAACCCAGAGGCTCCCTTCGCTCTGGAATAGAATTCCAATTCATGTTAGGCAGAGCACCTCACTGACTCTCTTCAAGAAGAATCTTGATGAGTGGATGTGGGATCGTAGGTTTGTTCCGGGGATTACATCCGTGTCACTATTAGACAGAGGCACAGTAAACTAAACTTTAAAAAGGGCACAGTATACTCAAATCAAGGGGCGGCGTAAGCCAAACACAATCGGGCTAGGCTTATAAATGCCCCAGGGCAGATAGCCTAGTATGAACCTATGAACCTATGAACCTTTAACATTGATTCCATACCCTTACTTATAAGTTGTACAGCATAGAATGATTTCCTTAATATCATAGACACATAATGGTCAAAAGCCAGGTTACTGACTACATGTGTTCCAACATCCCTGACTACTGGGTCTACTGTAAGTAGTGTATTATCAATGTAGTAGCTTCTGTTTTAAGATATCTACCAAGAGATAATATTATGGATGTCTTGGCACTGAGACTGTGGCTCTGGCACCAGTTATTTGTCTTTATCAGGCCTTCTTAGAGGGTATATGTGTCCTTTGGGGATTCTATGACTGCACCTGGTTTGCAATTATCTACAGATTTGGTCAAGCAGAGGCCCTTGATGTTGGCCTTGACTTCTGAGAAGTAGATGCTAAAAAAAGAGTGGCCCCAGCACTGACACTTGAGGAACTCCACTAGTGACTTACCTTTTTGTGGAGGTAGACTTCTGTATCTTAACTTTATACACAGAGGTAGTAAAACTGTGGGCAGTAAAGCCAGAGGAGGTGGAGTTTCAATATACATTAAATACATACATACCTCCAGGCTGGTCAGACAATATGATGCACAGGAGACACTCCAGGTTCAATTAACTGTTGACAAGACCCCTATTCAAATCAAAGCTAGCTACCAGCCCCAAATCTGACTCAAGATGCCCAATTCACCTATTTGGACCTGTTTGAATCTATCAAGATTCAACCTTTTACCCTGATCCTGGGTAACTTTAACTTCCCAAACATAGACTGGAAGACATACTCATGCCAGAACACAAATGCCCAGAGAACCCTTGATTTTGTCAATGCAAATGCCTTGGAACAGGTAGTTGATAACCCCGCAAGAGGTGATAATATCTTGGACTTGGTATTAACCAACATGAGTAACCACTGCAGCATCCCTATAGTATAGATCCAACCACAAAGCGGTCACTTTCAAAGTCACCACCCCCCCCCCCCCCAGCTAGGATCAGACATAAAAGCTTCTATAAAGCTGATTACAGCCTCCTGATGGATGGTATAAACAGCTTCACAGCCCCCTCCCCCTCTGTAGGAACTGGAACCAATATTCAAAACTACACCAAAGCACTATACCAGCATGTATATAGGTGCATGGAGTCAGGAATACCCGACAGGAGTAAATCATCCTCTGCAAGAAAGAGTAAACCAGTCTGGTGGACATCTACAATAAATAAACTCTATAATAAAAGGAAAAAATTGCTGTCCAAGACCAAGAAGGAGCAGGTGCCCAGTGGAAGCAATGTGTCCTTAGCCTGAACAAGCAAATAAGAGCACTAATTAAATAATCCAAAGTAAACTTCAAGTACAAATTGGCCACATCTACTAGAGACAATCATAAGGCCTTCTTCACAAATGTCTGCAACCTCAAAGGAAGCACCCAGATCTGTTCAGAACTGGTAGTCAAGGACACAGCATATACAAAAATCATAGATATAGCAAACTTGCTGGCTGACAGATTCAGTGAAAACTTTATTCCTCTGTCCCCCCATCAGTAAATCAGGACATCCCCAGTACCTGCCCCCTCCTTCCCCTTATATCTAGGGAACAGGTCATCACTGCTCTCTCAAAGGCAAAAAATACAGCCTCCATGGGACCCGATAACATCCCAGGCTGCATCCTACGTGAACCGAGGCAGGAACTTGCAGCAACATTAGGCACCCTATTCAACCAAAGCCTGAGTACTGGCTTCATCCCAGCTGAGTCGAGGACAGCCACTGTCAACCATTTACACAAAGGTGGAGCATCCACCGATCTGGGAAATTATAGACTCATCAGCCTAACTAGCCTGATCTGCAAGACCATGGAATAGATTACCATGGACCTCATTAACAAGGACATCGTCAACCTCCAAACACTTGATCCCACACAGTTTGGCTGTCATCAAGGATAGGTCATATATGCTAAATTTTGTCAACTTCTTTGAGACAGTCACTAAAGCCATGGATCAGGGGAAGATCATGCACACCACCTACCTTGACCTGGTCAAAGCCTTTGACACTATTTCCCACTCGGGCATAATAGATAAACTCTCTCAACTAGGCATCAATCCATATGTTACCAGACGGGTAGCAAACTGGCTCACCCACGTAGTCAAAATAGGGGAAGCCACATCAAGCAGTAGACCTGTAACAAGTGGTGCACCTAAGGGTTTGGTCTTGGGGCCTCTGTTATTTGGGATATACTTTTCTGAGCTGCAGGCAAAACCAGTAGGCTATGGCTGACCAAGTTTGCAGATGACTGTAAGCCGGGTTCTGCCATCAATTCCCCTAGTGATGTGGACATCCTCCAAGAGGGTCTCACTCAGACAAATGACTGGTGCCATAAACATGGCCTCAAACTGAATACCAAAAAATGCATCATCATTCCCTTTAGGCAGAGTGACGTTTCCACAAACTATCACATTAATAACAGCATCCTAAGCACTCAAATCAGTTGTGAGGAATTTGGGCATCCTGGTTGAGAGCAACCTGACTTTTGACCACCATGTTGCTTCTACAAGGAGCCACCTCATCAGTAAGGGTATCTCATCCAGGGACAAGGAGGTCATAACATCCCTGTATTCTTCCCTTATAAGGCCCATTATTGAGTACCACACCCCTTTTGGCATGTACCTCGCAATACACATGCAGCAGCTGGAAAGACCACAGAGTTTCCTCACCAGGAGAATCCAGGGCCTCAAACATCTACCATAAACAGGCTAAAAGTCCTATCCCTCTACTCAGCTTCATACAGACTCCTCAGAGGTGACCTCTGTCTGGCATACAAGACAATCATGGACCCCACCTTGATGGGACTGCTGCATATCTGCAAGTCAAGCAACACTCAGGTAACCCACACATGTGGCCTCAACCTGGTCTATGACATCGACAAGACTTGTTGCAGGACAGATTTGTGTCTCAGAGACTCTCCCATCTATGGAATAGACTCCCTCTTTACATCAAGCAGAGTACCTCTTTACCCCTTTTTAAGCATAACCTGGATAACTGGATAGGAAACAGAAAATATACCCCTGGGATTCCACCCGTGTCCTTGCTGGACAGGGGCATCGGGTGCTAATTTGTCTAAGCGTAGGCTAAACTCTTGGCTAGGCTTATAAGGGCCTCAGGACCAAAAGCCTAGTAACCTCCTATGATCCTATGATACACCCTATCCCTAGGCAAAATGGATATCTGGAGGTGACAAAGGGTTTATATCTAACTTCATGTGATGCTGCTTTAAATGACCAGCTTAATGTGATTGGATAGCACAAGGATTTAAACAAGGACGATGCTTGTATTATCTTGTTCTGATTACTTTTGTACCTGACAAGACAAAAGCACTCAACAATTATTTTATTAAACAGTGTATTTGATGACACTGCCCACACAATTTCTGGTTATTATGTCAAATGCTTTAGCTATGTTAAGGTAGACACTATGCACTGTTTAGCCTTCATCCATTGCTTCAGTAGGCATGACCTGCCCTTAAAAAAACAAACTGTGTTGAATCTCATGTCTGAAGTTTTCTTATGTCATTATTTATCATTTTCTTGATATTTGTTTTCCATGGTTTTACATATGAGACTAGTCAGACTTATGGGTCTGTTTTTACCTAGGTCTGTAGATGGCCCAACCTTCTGTAGAAAAATGACAGTTGCAATTTGCCATTCACTTGCCACAAAGCCTGTCTGAAAACTATAGTTAAATTAAGATTCTAGTGGTCCTGACAGGTCATACTTCATGGTGTTAAGGTATCCTGGGATATTATCTGGGCCCATCAATGCACTGTTCTTGGCATTGTAAAATGATTGTTAAGATTTCTAAGGAATTACTGATAGCCAGGAAGATGGGCTTGAATCCCACCATTTCTAACCAATGAAAAGGAAAAAGGAAAGTGTCAAACAGATGGGAATTGAAATACAGCACTACCAGCCAATGTGAATAACCACCAAGTATATAGTCTTTTGAGTCACACCACGTATATCAAACTGATTAAATTATACCAGAGGCATGCAAATATGAAACACTACACAATTTCTTAAGTGTAATTTGGACATAAGAGTATAAGGAAACATGCAATTACCATGGGTAGTAGTGTTCACCATTCCTACTTGAGAAGCAGCTTCACACTGAGCACCCCATCATGCAGATTCTGTAGTGTAGCAACAAAGATCCCTTTCCCTGAGTGTCAGTGCCTTGTAATACTCATGCACACATAGAAACTGTGCTTTAAATAGACTCTTACATTCATATACACACACACACACACACACACACGCACATACGCACACACGCACACACACACACACACACACACACACACACACACACACACACACACACACACACACACACACACACACACACACACACACACACACACACACACACATTAATTTCTAGGGAAGACTGGTAATAATCCTCTATGCTATGACCATCTGTCCTGGCTCACAATAGAAAACTGCCACCACCACAAGTTACCAGGCTGTGGACCTCAACAACTACCATTTTGCACTTGCTAATAAGCCAGATGATAATAATAGTATTACAAATGACAATGTTCATTGCTACCTGGCCAACAAGAAGCAAACACCAGCAGTTTCTTACCATTAGAAACACATTTCCTGGTACTAGTTAATAAAGGTGTATAGAACTAGCCATATGCTTTTAAAAGTGACTAAATAAAATACTGAGAAAAGCCTGAGTTAAGGAATACAATCAACAGTTACATATACAGAGCGATAACAAAATTGCATAGACAAATAGAAACAATTTTTGAACAAATAGACTACAATAAAAAATTCTGCCTTTTCATTTTCCTGATTATGCTTATCTAAAAGAATTATGGAAACCTTACTATACTAGCTAAACTTTAAAACATATTTCAGAGACAATATTGCAAACACAAAAGTGCAGAAACAACTCACAAATCATAGGCTGTGTTTCTTCAATTCCTTGATACTTTGTTTTAATTGTTCTTGATTTATATATGTTTTTCAATTATCATACAGAAGCATATTTCCACAGATATAACTAAACATACTTAACCAAATATATGTTCTGACATATATATACCAATAAGGTGGTTTACTTACTTTTGGTTACACTACTCTTTGAAGAATCTTTAGGTTGCATTTTTATAGCTATTTGTTTCCTGCATAGGAACAGTCACACTCTGTAACTGCAGGGCAGACAAATTAAATTTTCACATCCGTTGTATAACTGATGTGATTTCCATCAACAAACATATATACAATTAACACATCATGTAAAAGGTTACAAGTTTGAACCATACATGCTGCTGTTTAAATCACGTCTTTTCAATTTATATGCTGTAGGTTTTATTAGAGGTAAGTACAGTTCACTTCACATTTATGCTACATTCTGGTTCAGACCACAGTAATATTTATTTAAATCTCATAACAGTAAGGAAATAATAGAATAAGAGGTAATAGTAAACACTACTGCATAAGATATTAATCACTAACTTGTCTGCATTTGCATTTAAATTCCTATAACATTTATGGGTCTTGATCTAAATGACAGCATCTTTGGGAAGGCTTTTGTGATTCATGAAAAGCTTGAACTGGGTCTTGTCTGAAGTGTGAATTCCAGTGTGAAAAGTGAAATGTAATGGGGCCCGTCTTGAGACTGGATCAGTGTTGCCAAAACAGATGTCAGACATGTTAAATGGTTTTATGTAAAAGACCTTTAAAGGGTAAAAGTGTGCTTACATACCTAAACTGTTTCACTATACTGCTCAGATAGTAACCAATAAGTTTCTGTATGGTAGCAGTTTGTGAACATAAAGCATTAATGCAGTTGTCTTATCCCAATAGCAAACCTTCACATGCATTTTCAAAATTCAGATTAAACTAGTAAGTCTGATGGTGATGGAGAGTATGCCATCAAATTATGTATGAGATACAAAAGTTCACAAGTGATAGCTTTCTGTGCAGTCACAGTGAGACACTAGGACTATAAATTCTAGCAAGCCATGTATGACATACTTAGTCTGGTACTTGTGATACAAAATATTTTCCTGAAAAACGAATGTGATAAATGGGAAAGATCAGCAGCTAAGTGAAATATATGATCACAGATTAAGAGTTACCCACTGCACATCTGAAGGAAAGATCTTGTGTCTTAATTTTTTGTTGAGGTATGTAGAGTACAGTTTGGGATTAGAGCAGACAAATGGAGACTGCTTAGTGCTAAGTAGTACACACATGAGCTGTACATCACTGACTGATGTTACTAGTAGATGAAGTACAGTATGCTGTGACAGTGCTATCTCCCTGTGACAAGGACACACTGTGGAACATCTAGAGACTAAGGAATTGATCTGGGAAGTGAAATACCTCAAACTTATCATTGAACCAGGGCTGTGATCCATGGTTCTGTAATATTATGTACTACCTTGTCTGGATGCCTTCAGATACAATTAGCTAATGAAACAACTTTGTGAAAAAAAATACAAATTATAGCTCCCGCATTTTTGAATTATCATCATATGGCTCATCTTCCTGGGTACATTGCAGAGGACTTTTGGGCAAGCTACATGGTAAATGTCCTTGGTCAGTGGCTAATGCTATACCCTTAGCAAATCTAGTACTAGTGTAGGAACTTTAGAAAGCTATAGACCAAACTTAAGGGATGTAAATGCACATTTATAACATTTAAAGAATTTAGTTGCTGAGTTTAAATAATGCTGATCATACAGCAGAAATTGTAATATTTCACATTTCCCTTTCCCAAGACAAGTAACTAAAGCATCTTCCTGTATACAAGTGCAAAGATGTATGTTTGTAATGCATTCTTTATAAAGATGATTTCTAGCCCCTCTCCTTAAGCTGTTGTTGTTGCTGATGCAGTACACGTGCTTATTCATGTAACAGTTGTTCAGTTGCATTTTGAGGAGGAAGACTTTCCTTGTAATATTTTGTCCATTTTCCTCTTTGAGTTTAGGTCTATTCCTAACTCATGTTACTAGAATTGTATGGTTGCTGAACTGTCACTAGGTGAAAATAGTATGGATTGTGTGTTTTTTAATGTTGTCATTAAAAGTATATTATAGCAATAACCCACGCCTGGGTGTGGGTAATGCTGGATTTACCCACGGTTGGCGTGGTTTGGTCCCGAGGGCGAAGCCCGAGGGACCAAACAAAGACAACCGTGGGTAATCAGCATTACCCACACCCAGAAGTGGGTTATTGCTATTATACCATGGTGTTAGTTTGTTTTGTATTATGTTTGTATTGTTGTTATTTATGTTTTTGTTTGCTTTTTTTTGTATTCTTCCACTTTTTGTGAGATAAAATAGTCCACACTTTCAGTTTGTGTTTATTGTTTATCTCTGTTTTAATTTAAATAGATGTTATTTTTTAGTTTTTCAGGAAATGTTAGGAAAGGGCTAGGTAGTGCTTGGTATAATATAGTTTAAGCAGTGTAGAAGTTTACAACGTGTAGTTATGTTTTAGTAGTTATAGGTATGTTGAAATGTGATGTAGTTTTAATTTGTATTAATTTATTTAAAATATGTACTTTTACTATTTGGTCACTAGATGGTGGTGTTGTATGCGCTTTTATTAGATGTATGCTGATGTGGACGTTCGGTATGGTGTGTGTTTTACACTTTGCGAGGGATGTGTGGTGTGTTTTTAGTATGTACATTTTTGGAGTTGTCTGTGTATAGGTATTGTAGGGAATATAGGTAACTGAATGGTTTTATGAGAATGCTTGGTTTTATTGTGTTATAAGTGGTGGTTATGTAGTGTGTGTGATGTATTTGCGACTGCATGACTTTTTTTTTTTAGTGTTCGAGGTGAGGGAATGAGGAGTGTAGTATGGAAATTGGTTAGTTTTCTGTGTTTTCGTTAAATTGTTGTGTGTTTTGGGTATTAGATTTACTTTACTTTACTGTTGATTTGCTGTCGCCGCATGATATTTAGCGACCGGACTTTTTGCATTGTTTCTTGTAGGATTTACTATGTGCACGCTGGTTGGATTAGCCAATCAGCATGCACGTTTGTCGGGTTTGCGATGTTCGCATGGTATAAATTTCACTAATCCTTCCTTGTTCATTTATCTGTATTATATTTTGGCAGTTGTTATGAAAATGTATCTATCTCAGTCTCAATTGTAGTAATAGTTGTATGGATTTAATTTAGTGCTAAGCTGTTAATACCACACTTTGTACAATGGAAGAAGATGATACCATTAATTAACACACTGACTTCATTTGAGTTCTAATTAGTGCCTCTGATAAAATGAGCATTCTAATTATGTATCACCTGAAGATAATACAGGAGACTGAATGTATACAGAATTTGTGTAAGTAGACATGGTGGGTGGCATTTATGAACGCACCACAACATGTACATGGTGTTTAGGTTGTGGTACCTTTTTGTGATTCATCCTGAATCTTCACATAATGCTGCATGGTCCTCCAACTCAAAAATGTGAAGCACCACAAAGGACTGGATACACAGCCATGCTGAATGCTAATGAGGCATTCCAGGGAAGAGGCATATGTTAAATAGCCATGTAGTCTCTCCCCAGAACACCCTTCAGGAAGGCATCTACATGGCTGATTCAATATAGCACTCAGCTGTGCAGATCATCATGGCCTTCACACCATCTCTATAACCGTAAGGTAGGATTAAGAATTTAGTATATCTGGCACAGTGCAACGTGTGCCAAAAATTCTATATAGGCAAAACAAATAGAACTCTCCTTGAAAGAATGAGGGAGCATCAGAGGGATATCAGAAATTTGAATTTTAATAACTCTTTGGCTAGGCACATCAAAGACACTGATGCCACACAAGTTTTAAGGTTATAGAGATGATTAGTGAGAATGGTAGACTAGGTGATATTATTAATCAAACTGAGAGCTGTGAATTATTTTGGATATTACATCTGCAAGCTGATAAAGCTTTTGGACTCAATGAAAAGGTTTCTTTAAAACCTACATTGAAAAGTCGGAGATTTTAATTGTTTTTTTTTTCATCATGTGTACCAGAGCTGTATATTCATTGGCTGTTTGTTTTTTTTAAAAATGTAATTTAATAACTGTGCTTTGTGTCTTTAATATGGTCTGAAGAAGTTTTACGAAAGTGCTTACCAGTTTTATTAATTAAAGTATTTAAAGTACTTTCTAGCCTCTCTGACAGTTTTTTATTATTATTTTATGCTTTATGTGTTTTTGGTTCTCATCTGGTGGTTTTGCTTTCTTTATTCTGCAAATATACTGCTAATTTAACAAACTGTTTTTTTTTTGTTTTGTTTTTATTTGTTTTTTTAGCACAACATCACTTTCACAATTTCTATTTGCACTGGTGTCCTAAATCAAGTCATAGATGACTTGCTATGAGTTCCAGTTCTCTAATTACAAAATAGCTGTGTCAGTGTTGCACATTGTAATTTATAGTTAAATGTAGTTGTCCAAGAAAATGGAAATTATTTTGAAGACTGATATATTCGCTGCACATTGCAAAGCATCCTATTTCATTAGTCAGGTCACTGACCATTTAACTAAGGTTATGACATCTGTGAATATTTAATGAAAAAGTAGCCCTAACTACACTGGTATGAACTATTTTGGGAATTGTTTAAAAGATAATTGTTGTTACTTTATGATTTATGAAGAACACTGCATTTATCTATTCAAGCACGGGCAGGGCAGGACTGCAGCTGAGATAGGGTTTAGCTACTCAAGTATGGAAAGGGAGTGGAAAAACAAGGGATTTGCTTAACTTTAACATGCCCTTACATTAGATTGACATTTTATATGAAGTACACTTCTATAAAACTAACAAATCACATCTATAATGCTGTAGAACTGATTAGAAAAAGTGAAGGCAAGAGAAAGTACATGCCTGCACTATTCTGAACCAAAACTAGCAAGGAATCCAAAACCATTGTGCAGAGAGAAGATCCTCTTTGCAGAATGAAATATTGCGATGCAAAATGCTTCAAACAAAGTTACACCTCAAACCTTGATAATACATCTAATTGGTACATATGCAATAAAAGGCTAGTTATCATTTGTAATGGTCTTAACCCAGCTCTGCTGAGTATAAAGACAAAGCCCAGTCTATAACCTTGGTGACCAATGTTCCACTGTGGAACAGGTGCAGGAAGAGCTGGACAGGAATAGATGGAATTAAGAAGGTGATAATGGCATTCCCACCCTGCAGGAAGGGAGGAGGTCCACCTTGCTGTAAGAGTCTAGGTGTATGTCTGCCACCATATGGATCATAGCAGCACCATTGTACTCAATACTGCACTGTATTAGTAGGGGGTTGATGAGTGTGGCAGCAAGCATGCCCTGTGCAATTAGCAAGCATAGCAAGTCACAACAGGATACAAGGATGGAACAAAGGCTTAAAGACTCGATGACTAGCTCAGTGATGATGACTTCCAGTCCTAGACACTAAGGAATGTGTCTTAGGGCTTTTGCTTCTGAGACTCAATAGGTCTCTAGACAAAAGGGAATCAGAAAACTATATTTAGAATGGTCTAGAATTAATTGAAGATTCATATATTGTTACTTAGTTCAACCTTAGAATAAGTGAAGTTACAAAAAATCCAGACATCAAATATTGTGGATACAGTATGGCAAATTACTTCTCAGATGACCTACGAGAAGAGTATCATGTCTGCAACCAGCTAAGTCCTATACCATAACATTGTTTTTAAATATCTGTTCAGCAGTGTGATAGTGAAAATGCAAATGCACTAAAATACAAGGAATTAAAAGATTCTGTTTCAGAAAGCATGATGTAGGCAATGAGGAAATGTGTTCCACAGAGTGTGAGCCATAACTGCAAACACCTGCACACCAAATGATTTAACTATTATTCTTGTAATGACTCAAATTCATCATCTATCATGGATGAAAGTTGCATGGGATTTGTGACATCATAAGGACTTGTCAAAAAATGTGAACTAAAAGTAACTCCTCCATTCCATAAGTGCTACAATATTGAATGAGACTTGTGCCCGGTCATGAAATCACATGTCAGTGGTCTCATCATGGAGCTTGGCAGTATCTGGAACCATTATAGTAAAACCCAAACTAAATGATGTAGCACTGCAGACAAACTAAGACATTTCAAAATATATGCAAAAGGTGCAATGCTTTCCAGGAAAAGAATGAAGTCTTTGGAAGGAGAGGTGGGCCTGAAAGCCATACTGGATAGTATATGACACCTCAGTTTGAAATGCCTTCCTCTGTTGATACAATACAGTTTATGTGTAAGGAAGAAACAGAAGCTTGAATGAGAACCTTGGTGTAAAGAGGAAAGAGAACTTAAGGCTAGGGAGCTGGAGAAAGGGCTGGATCCAGCACAAGCTGACCTAGGCAGCTGCCTAGGATCCAGTGATGGCTGAGGTGCCTGGCCACACAACACTAATTTAAAAAATGCCCCCAAAACTGAATTTCTGCTGCTCTCACAAATTGATTACTGCACAGTGTGCAACAGCTCCAGTTTCGTGTTGTCTCAAAGGCAAGCCAGAGAATGAGTTTTGCATGCAAATGAGGGTCATTTGGAAATTTGGTATAGGAGATAAAGCATGGCAGCATTTTCTTTTGCAGCCTAATTGGGACTATTTTTTACATTGCATTTGCAATGGAAAATGGTGGCATTCAGATTTTCTTTGTAAGGAACTTTAAAAGTCTAATGTTCAGGAAATGGTGCAGGTTGAAATGGAAGGGAGAACATGATACATACCAAGTGCTGCTGAGAGGTAAACAATTTACAGTAATGCAGAAGGTGTGTGTGTGTGTGTGTGTGTGTGTGTGTGTGTGTGTGTGTGTGTGTGTGTGTGTGTGTGTGTGTGTGTGTATGTGTGTGTGTGTGCGTCTGTGTGTGTGTGTGTGCGTCTGAGTGTCTGTGTGTGTGGGTGTGTGTGTGTGTGTGTGTGTGTGCGTCTGTGTGTGTGTGTCTGTGTGTGTGTGTGTGTGTGTGTGTGTGTGTGTGTGTGTGTTTATTTTGGGAAACATCCCAAACCATTGCCTCTGATACCAGGAGAATCACCAAGATAGTATTATGCCTTATTTTTTCCATCATTTATTATTCAAATGTCTTCAGAAAATGCACAATATTATTATGCCTTTTTTTACATTTATTATTCAAGTTGTATGGTCAAGTGACTTTCTCAGAGCCACACATCAGACAAATAGTGATACAAACTCTACATCCTTGACTAGAAGAACCAGCTTCTCAAGAGTTTTGTGCCTTACACCTCTGTACTGACTGTCAAATTTTCTGTGTCGTTTTTGGTAAATCACTGAGGTTTACGATCACTCAGTAATGACAGTCAGAGTTTCATACTTCTAGTTGTTCAGAAAATGCATGTCAATATAGCAATTGTTCAGTTATTTTTGTTTTGCTTTGTTTAAAGTGAATTAGCATTATCTGGTACTTAAGGTTCTGAGCTATTAACAAATTATGTACTGTAGTCAAAAGGTACATGGTTTGAATACTTGCACCTCCATCTACCTACTATGTGACTTTAAGCAGGTGTGTTTGACAGTGCTCCTGTCCTGCGTCCACTAGGTCTACCTGATTAACAAATACATAAAAAAAAAATAATATTTAGAATTTGGCTATTTGGGGCCTTTCCCGTTCCCTAGCGTCTTTTTTTTTTTGCTTTGTCTTGAATTCTTAAAGTAAATATATTGAGAGGTATTTTGGTCTGTTCCTTGTAAAATTTATGATTTTCTGGCAAATAGTTGTGGATTGCAGTCATTAAATAATGCATGGTATGTGATTCCTTCAGAAAATGCTTACTAATGCAAACGTTATTATTCTGCCAACTTTCTACTGATATAGACAGCAGTCTCAGCAGCCCAACAGTAGCACACTTGTTCTTGGTGCTAGAAGATAGGAAGACTTTAAGTTCAATTGCCATGTCATGTAATTTGATAAACTTCCAATACCGCAGTGCAGAAAAAAGAGAGGGTGCTGCACTCCTGTGGATGTTGTCTTTCAAATAAAATGGTAAGCAGAGGTCCTGTCTAACTGAGTTGAGATGGATGTAAAACATCCCCAAATGCTTATCTAAAAGGGTCTGGATGTGTCTGGCCAACTTTTCAGGTCTTCTTTGAAAAGAGGCCACTGGCCTAGTGGGACCCATTTACCAAAATATAAATTAAGATAAATTTATTTAATCTACTCCTGATACGTTGGGGCTTTGTCTCTAATTCTTGAGCAAAGAGTTGGGAGGGCAGAGAGAAGAGTTTAAATAGGCTGTAAATTATGGTTCAGACAGCAGAAGCAAGCTAAGAAACATCTCTGGCCCAGTATTTATGAATTTATTCATTCAATAGAGCAGATATTTGCAGTGTACAGTCATGTATGTGGCTGTAATTGATGGTTTTGTGTGTGTGTTCATATGAGGGGGCAGTTTCCAACTGTTATTGACTAGCAGTGTGTTTATTACTTGGCTATGAATAGTATAGGGTTTGAAACTTTCTACCTCAATCTGCCTACTATGTGACTTTGAGCAAGTCACTGTGACAGTAATCCTGTCCTCCGTCCAACAGGTTACCTGGTTAACAAATACAAAAAAGAAAATAGTATGGTGAATTTAATATTAATATTTTAACTATGAATACATGTTAATTTATCTTGTTTTTGTAGTCACATAGGTGTGAAAGGCACTGTGTTGAGCTACAACAGTTTGGTACTTCATGCAGATGAGAAATGCTATGAGCTGCTAAAGAGCTGCATCTGTAGTTCAAGGTTTGATCCCTCAGACTCCTTTGCTTACTCTGTAACTCATGGGCTGCTCTTGAAAAAGGACACTTGCGTACAGTGGGCTGTACCAAGCTTTTAGCAAGAGCATTACACATTTGTGTTCTCAATTCCTGCATCCTTCACATAGTCAGTAATTAGTGCTTCTCTATCTGCTCTGCAGTTTGACTATGGCTCTCAGCACATCTGTTGTAGTTTAATGGGTTGCCAGATCCATTTTCAATGAATGTGAGTTGCAAGGGAAGAGAAGTTTATTGATTTTCATAAGTCTGTTTTCAATACAAGACTGTTTTGTTTAGCAAATGGCCACAAGGGGTTATTCTATAATTTTTTTTTCAAATATATTTTGTATTTCTTTTTCCACATTTTTTTTCACAAATATATAGCACAGTAACAGAAACAGAGAAATATATAGAACAAGGTACATGGAAATTTCTTAGTTACATTAGAACAAATTAACATTTACAGAGCATAAATCATCATTTCAAACTTATACAATTAACATAAAAATAGTTGAAAACTTTTTACTGTATACCTACGTTAGTAATATAAACAATCCACTCATAAATTTTGAGTCTTAGTGAAGTCTGTCTTTGAGTAAGAAAAGAGTTTCCTTTATCAGATTCTCTTAATCCTAACAGCACCTTGTTAAAACTATGTACATTATGTACAACTGATGGCCAGCATGTTTGCACTTCCTGTATCTTTACCATTGTAGTATGAATATGATTCGACTGCATTTACATTCTTGTGTTTCACCTTATCTTTAAGAATAATAGAGATGTTTATAGTCCCTTATCTGCATTCTGATTTTACCTTAAGATTTCTATAAGTGTTTTCCAATATTTCTGGTAGTACAAAAGTTTTTTTGGCTTCTTGTAATTAATTTACTTGCTAATACATATTTCATGGCCATGCCTTTTAAAATCATCCCATGCGATTTTTGCCCTATCTAACCAATTTTGAGCTATGTATGATTTTATAATTGCTCACAGTGTTGCAATGACGTGTTTGTTTTCATAAGTATAGTTTATAGGAAATAAATGAAGCACTGCAATTTCCCATGACAGGGAACATTTGGTGTATCCCTTTTTTTCTAGCTTGGTTCTTAATGAGCACCATAATTTGTATACATTTTTACATCTCCAGAAGATATGAAGTGTATCAGCTGGGCTATTTGGACAAAATGGGCAAAAAGGAGAGATAGGAGGATTCATTTTACTTAGAAAGAGTGGTGTATGATACGCATTGTTATTTATCATAATTTGGGTATAAATAATTTTTTTAATTGGGGTTAATTTTAAGGTAAGTTCAATTGCTGCAGATTTTTGGTCTCCCAATATTTTGAACATAGGAGTGAATCTTGTTTTTTATTTTTTGTTATTAATCTATGTGTGTTAGGTAACATTTTAGATCTCATACTTAATAAGTTTATGACTTGTTGGTATAATTGCATATCTTGATTGTTTAAATTAATGTCTGAGGTAATTATATTAACCAAGTATAGTATTTGTCTAATGATACTGTTATAACTTTTGTTTACTTCTATCCTTTCCCTTAAATACTCAGTTGGTAGGTTTTTACTTTGTTAGAAGGCCCAAATGGTAGTACGTTGTATTAGTGGGTATTGGTTTAGATTTACCATAGTGTTGTTTAGTTTAATGTTAAGATTTAAATGTATTGGTTGTCCCAATATCAAAGTATCTTTAAGATTTAAGGAGGATAACAGCTTTTAAAATGATAATATATTCCTTATAATTGCGGGGTGTATTTTAAGACACTGCAGAGTCTTACAGTTTAAAAAGGGTATTGCTTTAAGATTTATGTTTGCTGAATTTAGATGTTTATGATATATTTTTATCCAAATGGGATATCATGCTGTATTAGACATTTCATAGTTTCCAGTTTGTATTATTCGACTGGCGTTTATAATGTCATAGTGAGTTTGAAAGTCTGGTAGTCCTAGTCCACCTTTCTGTTTGGGTAGTGTCAATCTCACATATTTTATTCTTGTATTTTTTGGATGCCAACTAAATTTCTCTAAAAGCGTTTCAAGCTTAGAAAATAAATTTTTCAGAATATTTTGATTTATAGCATTAAAATGAAACAGTATTCTTGGAAGTATATTCATTTTAATTATGGCTGCCTTAGACAGTTGTGATAGGTTAAGATTAATCCATCTTTCAGTGTCTTCTGTAATGTTTGCCCATGTTCTAAACAGATTTTGCTAAGTTAATTCTGACTGGGGGTGAATAAGTGTGATGCCTAGATATTTGAGATTATGATTTACTTTGATTCCAGTTTCAGGGAAGTATAATTCTTTGTGTCCTAGAGTATTTAAGGGAAAAATGACAGAATTGTTTGGATTAATGACATAATTAGAAATTTTTGAAAATGTTTCAATGTTCAGAAATTCAAAATAAATATTAAGATCATCAGCAAATGCTGTATACTTTACTAGGATTTTAAAAAGATTCATGAAGTGATGGTATGTTGTTTGTGATATTTTAGGAAGGAGAGTTTCTATGTAAATATTAAACAGGTAGGGTGATAGTGGGCACCCTTGCATTGTGCCATTTATAATTTGAATATGTTTTGATTGCTCTTTCTTTATATATAGTGTTGTTGCAGAATTATTATATAGGGCCCTCAGCATGTTTATAAATTTGTCAGAGATGCTAATTTTTTTTAGTATCTTAAAAAGAAAAGCTAGGTTTACCTATCAAAAGTTTGGAAGCATCTACTGATAGAGCATAGCTAGGGCATTTATCATTAGCTTTTAAAGTGATGATTGAATCAATGGTGAGTGTGTTTTCCCAGACCTGTCTGTTATTCATAAAACCTAGTTGTTCAGCGGATATGATGAAGGGTAAAGTTTTTTTAATTCTATTAGCTAAGATTGTTGATAGGATTTTAATATTGATATTTATAACAATCGGTCTATAGTTGTTTGGATTTAATGGATCTGAGTTGGGTTTTGGTATGAATATGTTTTTTGAGTTATTGATATATATATCTTTTATTCCAAATTTTATTATGTATTCATATACTTTCAGTAATATTGGAGCTATTTGTATCTTAAAAGTCTGGTAGAATTCCACTACATACCCATCCGGCCCTGGAGATTTACCTGGTTTCAACTTATCTATAGCAGCTATGTTTTCATCTACTTTAATGGGGGCTTTAAGAAAATCTATCATTGTCTCTTTTAGTACTGGAAACTTTAAGTCATCAGTAAATTGATAATATAATGTGTCATTATACTGATCATGTGGTCCATATAATTTTTGATATATCTCTTCAAAAGCCACTATGATCTCCTGATCTGTGTCTAGAATATCATTTTCATAATTAAGTTGTTTTATTTTGGTGGGGGAATGCTTAATGTTTATGATTCTTGCAAGTGCTTTTGAAGGAGATTGCGCCCATTATGCATATTTGAGGAGAAGTTTATTTTCAGTGAAAGAATATTGTTGTGTTTGAATATCATGTAATTGTCCTTGCAGGATGTACATTTGACTTTCAAGTTCTAGTGAGTACTTAAGCTTGTAATTGCAGCTCTATATTTTTTTAACTTTGATTCTAAAACTGCAACTTTATCCTTGTTTACTTTTTTATAGAGAGTAGTTATTGGAATCAATATCCCCTTATATTAACTTTTATTACTTCACATTGAATATCATATGGTATATCTGATACTTCAAAATTATTTTAGCCTGAATAAAGATGCCTCTTATTTCTTGTAGTACCTCTTTATCCCTTAATAAGTTAGTATTTAAGGTCCAGTTCGCAAAGGCTAGGGATTTTTGTATGAGACTAACCAACTTTATTGAAATATTTATCTTTGCATGGTCTGATATTGTTCTGGGTTCAATATTATATGCAAATGAGTTGTTTAGTAAGATTTCTGATATCAGAAATAGGTCTATTCTGGACCAAGACTTATGGTAAGGGGAAAAGTAAGTGAATTTACTGATTGATGGATCATGTCTCTAAAGTTCAAAAGGGTCAACACACCTGAAATCTTCTGTCATTTCCCTTGGTAATGTATTAAGTTGTACTGGTTGCTTGTTTTCTTTGTTTGTTCTGTCTACTGCTGGATTGCTTATATTCCAGTCGCCTCCTATAATGTGTAAATAGTTAGGGAAATTCTCTAGAATTTTATATATATCATATAAGAAAGTTAATTGGTGGACACATGGTGCATAAAGATTTAATATTAAGAAAGGCTTTTTAAAACTTGATAGTTCACAAGTAACAAAGCACCATATGCCATTAAGATCAACACTGCTCTTTTTTCACAGTACCATCAAAAGATCTTTTAACTATTATGGCAACTCCCCTAAAAGCTGTACTGTCCCCAGAAGCTACAATATGTTTCACCCACTTTTGTTTTTGTATCTTTCTCCCATTGATCTTTCAGCATATGTGTTTCTTGAATGAAGGTTATCTCAGCTTTAGATTTAAAGATTAAATGTATTACAAGATTCTTTTTTTTTTCTTATTTTGTAGGCCCTTTACATTCCATGGCTCTATAGAAACCATCAATATAGTTTAACAACGGATTTGTGATTTTTTTGTGGTAGTGTACAGATATAGGGACAAATGGAATGTTAAGGTCATTATAGAAGTGTTAGTGCAAAAACATACTAAGGATATAAGTGTGACATCATTCCCTTTCAGATCCCCCCTCATGCTTACTCACACTAGCCCACTAACTGCAAGAGAGATATGAAAAACATTTACAAATATAATACAAACAAATCCTATCATTCTAAGTCCCAGCAAGAACATTTACAACATACATAACAGCATTGTCCAAAAAATTAGAACATGCATATTTTTCCTAAAGAAGACATTTAGTTACTAACCCTTTAGTTTAAGCAACCTGAACCTTGTGTGTAATGCCATTATCTGAAGGTCCCATATCTAACTTTGCAGGGCAGCTTTACAGTTGTATAACATAGCTTTTCTTATTCTAGCTTACAGAAGCAAAAAACAAATGTAGTTATTTGAACATATTTAAAGACAGCAGGTTATAGAATGTTTGTGCACATTTCTTGCATCAAGCTTTTTTTATTTCAAATATAGTATACTTTGCTTTAAATAAACAACAGTCAAGACTAAAGTACAGACCCAGCTTCAAATTTTGTAAATATTGAATACTTTTGTTTCAATGACAACTATTACTACAGCATCAGACCATAGAGCTGATTTATTTTACATTTATGGAATTTTTGAAAAAAATAGTTATTTAAACAAAAATACTATACAGTTTCAATTTAAATCTGTGCTGGGATTACCTTCCGATCGTCGTTTGGCCAGTTTTCTTAATTTTTTTAACTCTTTAAAGTAAAATCTGAGGTTGTTTCCAGTAGTATTTAAGCTTTGCTTTCATTTCTTTATGCAAACATGGACTTACAGAGGTGTTTTAACCTTTAAGAGATGCCGTAGATGATCCTTTGACCTCATTATGCTTGACTTTTTCTTCTTTACGTTCACAAAGGATTCTGGGCATTATAGTCCATTTGCAATGGCATGGAGGCAATCCGAGGCATGGATTTAGAACCTTTAGATAGAATATGAAGGAATTAAGAGTTTTAAGGTAATTTAAATAATTTATCTTGTTGTTTGATGCATTTAGCAGCTGTAGTCTGTTCAAGATGGTTTAAATCATTGATATTTGGAGTATTTACAATAATGGTACTTTTTTATGATGGTTTCTTTGGTAATTCTTTAAAGGCTTTGAGAAAAGCTGTTTTTGCTTCCTCATTGGTTTTTAATGCATAGTTTAATCCATTGTGTTGAAATTGTAGTGTTGCTGGGTATTTCATTTGAAATCTGATGTTTTTGCTTACCAAATAGGTACAGAAAGGTGACAAGGCCTGTCTTAGCTGCTTAATTTGTATAGGCAGGTCCTGAGCAAAAGTTATTTTACAGCCATTCAAAATGATGAATTTTCTTTTTTTTTGCAGCTTGTATTATTAAATGGGCATGTGCAGCATTCAAAATTCATGTATATATTTGTCTAGGGGCATCCAGAATTTGAGGTTTTCTTAACACTCTCTGTATTCTTTCTATGACTATTGTTTGAGATAGTTCTTTGTTTTCTAGAAGGGAATCAAAGATTTCTTTTGCCACAGTATTTAGCTGTGATTGCTCATATTTTTCTGGGATGCTTCTGATAAATACATTATTTCTTCTTGCACTGACTTCTAGATTAGTCAGTTTTTGTTGTAATTCTTTGACTGAGTTTTCAGTACAGGTGTTGGCTTTCTGCATTTCTATTATTTTTGTTTCAGTGCACAGTATTCTGGCTTCATTTTTGTCTAGTCTAGACAGTATTTGGTCTAAATTATTACCAAATGCTGTGAGTTTTGAAGAAAAAGATTGTGGGCCGGATTCACAAAGGCTTGCATGGAGTCTAGGACTAGAGTAAGACTCCATGCAGCCAACATGTCTGCCGAGCAATCCAGGAACAGCTGGCAGGGGCGTGCAAGAGAGCTCCTAAAACGACTCTTACACAGACAGGGTTAGGTTATGCAAATTACCTCATTTGCTGCTGAAAGCTATGCAAATGAGGTAAATTTGTGATCCAGGAAACACTAACCTGTCCGAGTAAGAGTAGTGTTATTTGTAGAAATGTACTCAATTGTCAACTGAGAACCATTCTGCAAATAGCAAAACGGAGCCGTGACAGCTCCAAATAAAGGATACATACAGTTGAGGAAGCATGCCAATGGCCAAATATACAGCCATTGACATTATTTTCCATTGCAAAATAAAAAAATATATATATTTTTTTTACCCCGATCTCCGATGTTTAAGCATAGCGCAGCACTGCACAAACGTGCTGCACTCTAAAAACCAGAAAACCAAATAATAAAAGCCACAAATAGGGATTTTATTCAAAATATTAATTATCCATGCAAGTGAATGGCAGGCTGAAGACAACATGACTACTGAGTAGAGGTTGTTAAGGGGGGAAGCCCAGTCTGAGAGATGTAACTAAGCATTAGTAGGCAATCCTATGCAAATGAGGATAAGGATAGTGAATCCCAATATTTCCTGCTGTGTGAACTATGTCCCTAGAGTGTAAGAGTAGGAAAAGGGGAGTAACAGAGTAGTAGATGGGTGACATCATGAGGGAGTATGTATGAAAAAGACTGTAAGCTTATTGTAGCAGAGTGGCATGTGGTTGCTGTGAGTTACTCAGGACTAAAAGAGGTGTATCTACAGTTGTCTAAACTGAAATCAAGAAACTGAAGGTGTACGCCATGGCTATCACTAAAGTTTCTTGCAAAGCTGCTGACACTGTGTGCGCGCATGTGTGTAAACCCGTCTAAGCCTGTGTGCGTGGGTTTGTGCCTGTGTAAGCCTATGTAAGGCCGTCTAAGCTAGTATATACGAATGTGCACCCACCTAAGCCCGTGTAAGCCAGTGTAAGCCTGTGTGCATGCGTGTGAGCGTGTTTGTGCTTGTTTGTGTGGCGCTGCCCCCTGTGGAAACAGAAATGGGAAAAGGAAGGAAAGGAAGTAGTAGGAAGTTAACCAAGGAAAACTAGCAGAGCTGTCAGGTGAAATCAATCAGAATCAGCCAATTACACAGGCAGTACACTAGCCTAGCACAGCACCTAAAACTCTGCAAACAACATTCCTCCATGTTTTTCTCAGAAACACTGCAACACTGCAGTCAACAAAGAGAAGTGAAAACTTAAAAAGCTGAAACTGAGACATAAAAATGTTAGGGGCTGCCATTGCTGTTATAAGGCAACATGTGCAAGATGCTGAGGGTGGTGCCATTGTGAATGCTGCTGAGCAACCTACAGTGAGGAGATGGAGAAGAGTGTAAAGACCCAGGGTAACCTACCAGGGGCTATAAGACCTGGAGATAGTGGAGCGCTATAGAGTGGACAGAGAGCTCCTGCAGCAAATTGTTGAGCTGTGCAGGCCACACCTCACACACAGAACCAACAGAGGAGAACCCATCCCAGTGGAAACCAAGGTATGTGTTGGCCTAAGAATGCTAGCAACAGGTACCATCTAGAGACCAACTGGTGATATGATGGGGATTTCACAGGCATCAGCATCAAGGGTACTGCACCAGTTCCTGAACGCCATGTCAGCACATGTCGGTGATCATGTATATTTCCCCAATTCCCGTGAGGTATTGGCCAGCAATATACGTCTCTTCCAGCAAATAGTGGAATACCCTGAGGTAGTGGGTGCAATTGACTGCACGCACATACACATCAAAGCACCAGCTGGTGAGCGGGGTAGGGCCTATATCAACCGCAAGGGCTTCCACTCCATCAACTGCCAGGTCATGTGTGATGCCCAGGGCATAATACTGAATGTGTGTGCTGGCTGCCCTGGAAGCTACCATGATTCCCATATCTGGCATCTGTCGCAGCTGTACCAGACATTTGCAAATGGGGACATCCCTGATGGTCACCTAGTGGGGGATGCTGGATACGCACTGGAGCCGTGGCTGATGACACCCATCAGAAATGCACACACCTGAACAAGAACTCCATAATGAAACACACGCACAAACACGAAATGTAATCGAGCATGTCTTTGGGATGCTCAAGTCACAGTTCCGGTGCCTGGACACATCTGGTGGAGCCTTGCAGTACTCATCAACTACATGGACCCAAATTGTTATGGTATGTGCCATGCTACACAATATGATCCTGTGAAAATAGCTGCAGGAGGAACAGCATGGGGCAGGGCCAAACAGCCCCCCACCATTGCCAAGGCCTGCACAGGCACAGTGTGACTCAGAGAAGGAACAGCCTGAGCCTGCCCCAGTAGGCAGAAGGAGGCATGCCCAGTATGCCTTGCCCCTTGGGAAAGAGGCAACGCATAGCACATACACTGGCACAGTAGGAACCCTGGAAATGATACCTCTCACTGGCTCGCACATAAAATAAAATGGATGTCTAACTTGACACTACCTGTTTCCAAACATGTATAGGGAGTGTAGTATGTGCATCCGACATAGGCAGCCCTGCAGCACCACCTGAGGCATGATTGCCATGTTTTAAGCAATATAAAGCAGTGCTAAGCAGCTTTTACCAATATCTAGTATATGTAAACAAAATTGCTCATGCAATGTTGGCCAAGGTCGGCCAATGTTGAGTAAAGTCAGTTAAACATGCTCATATCTGCTTTACTGTACCTTAAGCAGTCTGGTCTGGCCAGCATGAAAATAAAAAGAAGTGACAGGGCTTGAACCCAGGATACTGTGCACTATAGTCACAGTAATGAACCACTAAGCCATGATTGCATTATAGTGGTCCAGACACAGCAGGACAATTGTACACTAATGCAAACACAAAGCAATGCTGTATCATGCCCCTAATTTAGGCAAATGGGTAGCCTCACCCACATGCCTATGCAGACAGAGAACATCAGGCCAGGCGTTGTGATGTGGGTTTTGTAGGCTATGAAGTCGCAAGCTAATATATGTTGCAATGGACGCTAAGACCTGTAGTGCACTAGTATGCCTCAAGCCAGTATGATAGGGAACAGCACAGACTGTAATGGTGTCCTGTACATAGCAGTGCAGGCACAGCAAATGTGTATAATTGTCAGGTGAAATCCACATCCTATGTACACCCACAGTAACAATCCAGTGTACCCATGGTTAGAAATATACAAAGAATAGCTGTCCCCCCTGTATGTAGAAATGTCGATAGGTCTATGCAAAGTGTCTCATGGAAGCCCTGCAGGCACAGCATGATCCCTGTTGATCTATGACACAAAGGTGAGCCCTGCTGTAAAAATACGCTTTGATTTACCATACACATATTTTATAAATGTGTATACTGTGTGTGCTCACACACCAACAAATGTAGTGGATTTCATTCTGCATCACACTGACAGGTCATACTGGGCATGCTCATACACTTAAACAAATGAAGCAAATGTTAGGCAGGAAGATACTGACAGGTCATACTGGGCATTCTCACACACTTAGGCTAAATACGGATGTGATGGTAAGGGATCTATGCACAAATGTGTATAGTCATCTCTACTTCCAGAAACACATTCACAAAGTGGTCTGAAAATCTTGCTATGTGTACACACAAACTGCCAAGGTCTGTGCATGTAGGTCAAAGGAGGTTGCCACTACTCAGCAGTCATCAGACCTGTCAGAGACTACCACAACACACTTGCGAGGAATCTGACTAGGCACATTCAGCAACTAGAAAGAACAATGAAGAACCTTAACAAGAGGATTACTGGCCTCAAATAGTTGCCCTATGCCACAAGAATGAATGTAACCCAAGCTGTACTCAGTTACATACCTTCTACACAGGAGATTTTCGCCCAACAGACAGGTCCATATCATGGTTACACTCAGATCTGTTCTAAGTTCATGGGTTCATAGGTTAGTGCTAAGCTAACTGTCCTTGCGAACCATTTTAAGCCTAGCCAATTATTCCTTGTGAGACTCAAACCCTGCACCTTGTGTTTGTAAGGCAAATACCTTAACCATTAGGCCACCCTCCCAACCCCCAGCAATGGTTACAGCTCAATGGCACTAAATGTACAGAGCCAACTTATATTGGCAACATCCTGGCAGATAGGATCAGTGTTAACTTTACCCCCCTCTCACCCATGAAAAAGCAGATGTCCATAATGGAAGACTGCAAAGTTGCAGACATCACGGCTGCACAGGTAAAAAACACTCTCTGAAGCCAGTATCACAACAGCCATTGGACTAGATAACTTCCCAGGCTGTGTAGTATCTACTTCCCTGAAGTAAACATTAACATGGAAGTTCTGTGTCTACTGACATTTCCAGAGGACTGCAAACTAGGAGCCATCATTGTAAACACTAAAGATGTGGACATCCTACAAAAGTGCCTCACTGAGACAGATGGCTGTTGTCCAAGCCATGGGCTGTAGCTCAATGCCAAAAGGTGCATTATCATCACCTTTGTTAAAATCTCTGTAGCCAAGAACTACAACATAGGTGGTAGTATACCTCAGACTTTAAGTGTGACAAGAGACCCTGGGTCACAGGTGTACAGTGGATACAACTGTGATAAGCACATTCCCACAGTAGTCAGGAACACCTCATCACAAAATGTGTCACATGCAGAGGAAAAGAGGACATTGTTCCCCTGTACTCACCACTCACTAGAACTATAAAAGAGTACAATGCCAGTGTTGCTATGTACCTCACAAGACAACTACAACAACTGGAAAGCCAGCAGCAATACTTCACAAAGAGCATTAGTGGCCTGAAATACATGCCATACACAAACCATCGCAAAATGCTCCATCCGTACTCCCTTGCATATCGCCTACTCAGAGGTGTTCACTGTGTAACATCCAAAGCTATGTCAAACATGCAGCTGTTGGATATGTTCCACATAAAACACTCACAATTACCCTGACCTTTGGACCCAAGACCACGAGTGAAATACAAAAGGAAGTGGTGTAGCCATTTACCTTATGGATATCCACACCTCCAGGTTACTGCCACAGCATGAGGCCTTGGAGACCATGCAAGTGCAACTAACATTGGGCAAAGCTGCCCATCAGATTGTAGCTTGCTATAGATCATGTACCTTGTCTCAGGAACCTCACTCAGTATTCTGGAGAACAATGACAAGTATAAAGGTCCTGTCAAACACCATCATGTGAAGAGATTACAACTACCCAAACAATGAGTGGGTGAAATACTCATATACAACGTCCTTTGCCCAATGTGTCCTAGAGTTAAGAAACTCTAACACCCTGGAACAGCTGGTCAGAATGCCCACTAGAGGTGACAACATACTGGACATGATCATCACCAACATGGGGTACTAGTGTTCCACAACAGAGATAAACCCCTCACTAGTAATATCAGATCATTAAATAATCACACTGGACCCACATCCCGCCCCCACACCCAGTCAATGGAACCACTATGAAGACATTTTTAAAAGCAAACTGCACACTTCCCAAGACCAAAGTGGAAAGTTCCAAAGCCCTCTTGCTATAGGATAATGTTATACAATCTGCAAAATCATTTACAAGTGCATCCTATGAGCATCTACAGGGATTGCATGGATTGAGACCTCACAAATAAAACCAAGATTCACCCCTCCAAAAATAAGAAAACAATCTGGTGGTTGATGCCCATAAATAAGCTAGACAACAGAAGGAGGAAACTAACATCTGATATTGCCAACTTCAGTAAAGGAAAGGAATCACTAATCATTATTAGGATGAAACAATGATCGCTCATAAAATAATCCAAGCACAGTTTCTAAAGACAAATTGCCAAGGAATGGAAGAATAACAACCACAAAGCCTTCTGTAGCTATGTCAGACATGTAGGTGTCAACTTCCAAATATGCTGTCAGCTACTGACAAAAGTAATGACATACACCATACCAACTTTCACTGCCCACACCCAGGGGGACAAGTGCAGTGTAAACTCCCCCCCATCACCCCCAAAAGGGCCTGTGTCTATCACAGAAGGATGTAGAGACACAGACGTCACGGACATGCAGGTAAAGACAGCCCTCACCAAAGCTAAGAACATAGGATCAATGTGACTGTAAGTTGTCCCGGGCTGCGTCTTACACTAGGCCCACAAGGAACTGCACCCTCACACACATTCACTGTCCAGACTCAAGCGTATCACAGGCTATGTACCCAAAGAATGGCATACACTAACAGTCATCCAGCTCCACAAAGGGTGTGACAAAACAGAACCTGGAAACCATTGTCCAACATGTGTACTCAGCCTGGTCTACAGAGCTATTGAGCAAATCATCATGGAACCCATACAATGAGACATTGGAGATCTCCAGACACTGGACACTACACAACTTCACCTTGTTAAAGGCATAGCCTGGCTTCCAAACCTAGTTGACTTATTTAAAACAGTTACCATGAACATAGATGGAGGTGAAAGTAGTCCACACAGCCCACCTGGACCTCACTAAGGGCTTACCACACCATTCCCCACTCCGTCATCATGGACAAGTGTACCAGCTGGAACATGAACAGCTATGTCACAGGATGGGTGGCCAAGTGGCTCACAGATCAAACACACATGTTCATAGTTGCAGGTGCCATGTCCAACTCTAAGCCAGTCACAAATGGCATCACACAGGTCTTGGTCCTGGGACCCCACCTGTTCAGTCGATACTGCTCAGAGGTGCAGGCAAGCAAGGCAGGTGTAAGGCTGAACAGATTTGCAGATGACTGGAAACTGTGTTCCATAATTGACTGTACAGCTGACACAGACATCCTCCAGAAGTGTCTTACAGAGACAGATACCAGGTGTCAAAACAATGCTCTCAAGCTGAATGGCAAAGAATGCATAGTCATCCCCTTTGGGTAATACAAAATGCACACAAAGTACCACATAGGTGGTAATCCAGCATGTACGGAGTAAGTAATTATGGCCCTGGGGCACAGGTAGATAGTAAACCTAACTTTGATGATCACATGGCCAAAGTATTTAGACATTCCTACAATGTAGGCCATCTAATGTCACCTACTATAACACACTTCGTATAGTCTGATGATGTCACCATCCTACAAATATACCAGTGGAAGAAAAAACCCACAGTAATATGTATAGCGTGTCGTGTTAATGCGTACGCCTCTAGTAACATGAAGTAGTTAGGTAGGGGTTTAAATCCTATAATGGGAAACTGTGTGTGTGTTCCCCTTGGGAAGGAACAACCTTTCAGGAAAGTAGTGAAACACCTCAAAAGTGGTAATCTAACCTTTGTCAACTCTGA
Source organism: Protopterus annectens (assembly GCF_019279795.1). Taxonomy (NCBI): domain Eukaryota; kingdom Metazoa; phylum Chordata; order Ceratodontiformes; family Protopteridae; genus Protopterus; species Protopterus annectens. The sequence goes on from NC_056728.1 coordinate 1,604,838,648, forward strand.
TAATGTCAGCATCCTGCAAATATATCTGTGAAAAATAAAGCTCCCAGTAATCTGTATAGTGAGTCATTTAATGCATACTTTTCTAGTATTATGAAGTAATTAGGTGGGGGTTTGAATCCTGCACTGGGCAACTGTGTGTGTGTGTTCCCCTTGGGAAGGAACAACCTTTTAAGAGAGTAGTGAAACACCTCAAAAGTGGTAATCTAACCTTTGTCAACTCTGATGATGTCAGCATCCTACAAATTTTTATTTTTATTTCAGTTTGGTTACCGGGGAAGTCCACTGGGCCAGTGGTGTGCCCATTTTCAGTGGAGGCCCGGGGAGAAAAGCTCCAATAAGCAATATGGTTACAAGGTTACGTAATGCAATGGTAAGTACATACATACATAAATGGATACAAAGGTTATATAATACAGTGGAAAATACATATATGCAATCAGGTATAGGGGATAAATTGGCATTGAAATACAATTTTGACATAGGTAGCACAGTTTGTAGGTACTTACATTCAGGACAGTAGGTTCAGATTGACTGGACAATAAGTATATATGACTTAGTTGATATTTACAATATATACAATACTTGGAGTCAAGAGAGAGAGGATGCTTAGTCTGAGTATGTTAGCTTGGGTTTAATTAGGATAATAGAAAGAGGTAATAGTGCAGAGAAAAGCAGGAGAATGAAGAGCTCAAAGGGGAAATTCTTAAGATAGTTATGTAGGGTGAAAGCAGGAGCATTTACGTTTAGTGGATAGGTAAGAGAAAAGTAGGGTTTTGAAGGATTCAGAGTTAGGAGTAGTCCTGAGTGAAGGAGGGAGAGAGTTCCATTTTTTGCCAACAGTGAAAGAGAGAAGGTGTTGGCCTGCAGGGCGTTTGGGTTTGTGGACAGAGATTAAATTTTGGTGTTCAGATCTCAGAGATCTGGTTGGGATGTAAGGGGGAAGGATGTTTGTTAAGGCTGGGCATTTATCTGGATAGAATATTAATTTGTGGGCAGTGGTTAGTTGGAAATAGTCTAGGAGGTTTGGGAGTTCCAGCCAGTTCAGAGATTGTAGGGTTAAGCAGTGGTGAGTAGAGGTTTTGGATTTAGTTGCAAATTTGGAGATTTTATTATAGCAAGTTTTGAGTTTAGAGGTGTTGGAAGAAGATATGTTAGTTAGTAGAGGGGCTTCATATAATAGAGAGGGTAGGAGGTAGGTATTAGCAATAGTTTGCCTTGCAGAGTTGGAGAGAAAGCGGTTATTTCTATAGAGCATGCCTAGCTTTTGATGGGTTTTCTTGATGTTTTGTTGGATGTGGATATCAAATTTAAGGTGTTCGTCTATGGTAATGCCAAGGAGTTTTGCGGAAGGGACCACTTCTATGGCAGAGTTGCTTTGGTTAAGGACTTTGAAAGCATTCTTGTCAAAGGAGAATTTTCTGGAGGGAGGAAACAGAAGAATTTTAGGTTTGTTAGAGTTGAGTGAGAGATTGTTTTGGTGCATCCAGTTTTCGGTAGTGGAAAAAGCTGTTTGAGTTTTAGTCAATAGTTCAGGAAGGTTGGAGGCGGCACAGACTAAGGTGGAGTCATCTGCATATTGGATAACTGTTGTATCAGGGATGACTGAGTGAAGGTTGTTAATGAAAATGTTGAAAAGCATGGGTCTGAGGATGGACCCCTGGGGAACACCGGTGGGTGTTGACAAGAAAGAGGAGGTAGAGTTCTTCCATCTGACAGCTTGAGATCTGTCAGATAGGTAGCTGGAGAACCAAGAAAGGGTATCAGGGGAGAGATGAAGGTTGGAGAGATGAAAGAGAAGGTGCTTGTGGGAGATGGTATCAAAGGCTTTGGAAAGGTCTAGCAGTACTGTGGATACTAGAAATCCAAAATTGCGTGCTTGATTTACTGTGTCTAAGAAGGATAGTAAGGCGGTAGTGGTGCTGTGGCCAGGGCAAAAGCCATGCTGGGTGGGAGTTAAGAGGAGATTCTGAGTTAAAAAAGGCATAAGTTGGTGATGGACACATTTTTCAAGTATTTTTGATAATGGTGAGAGTAAGGCAATTGGGCGGAAATTAGACATATTGTAGTTTTTGCCTCCTTTGTGTAGAGGTAGAATGAAGGCAGATCACCAAAGTTTGGGTACATAAGACTCTTTTAAAGATCTGTTAATTAGGATGCTGATAGGGAGAGCAATACCATCTGCAGCAGTTTTGAGGAAGGAGGAGGGTAAGTTGTCTGGGGCATTTGAGCAAGGCTTAGTTTTGATAGGAGTCTTTTTATGAAAGTAGTTGGTACAGGTTTGAGATGGAAATTAAGCGTACAGTTACTAGGGGTGCTGGGAGTAGAGGAGAGAGAGTCGGATGGATTATTGTTGGGAAAATATTTGGTTAGATTAGCAATGGATTCTGTAAAGAATGTGTTGAAGTGAGAGCTTAGTTCTGAGTCGGTTAAGCTAGGGTCAGGGCAGGGATTATTCCTAGATCCTGGGTGGAGTAGGGAATTAATAGATTTCCAGAATTGTTTAGGGATCTTGTTATTATTGGACTGAAGTTTATTGTAGTAATTTTTTTGTCGGAGGTGATTAGTTTCTTTACTTGGTTGCGGAGTTGGGTGTATTGAAGCAAGGTAGAAGGCATCTTATTTTTTTGGTAGAGCTTCCAGGATTTGTCCTTGGAGTGCATGATTTGTTTAGTTTCTTTGGATAGCCAAGGAGCAGAATTATTCTTGATTCGTTTGTTTCTTGGTGGGGCTTGGGAGTTGAGGGTTTTTAGGAAGATAGAGTTAAAATATTCTACAGCATTGTCAAAGGGAAGAGTATAAAGGATTTGCCAGTTTATATATTTAAAAGTGTTTGAGAAATTTGAGGGGTTGAAGTTGCTGAGACTGCGAGTGTGAATATAGTGGTGTTGGTGTTTAGTATTTTTGGTTGAGCGATGTACGAAAGCAGGGAGATGGTCATTGAATGTGTCTGGGATAGTACCAGAGAGAGTTATTTTATTTGGATGGGAGACTAGGACCCAGTCGATGATTGATCCTGGGGGGTGGTGTTTGTTAGGGCGAGTGGTTGTCTGTATTACTTGGGAGAAATTGTAGAGGTTAATGAATAAGGAGGGAGAAGGTGACTTGATTTTATTCCAATCAATATTAACATCGCCTAGAATGTAGGTTTCGAAATTTATTTTAGTAGAGGCCCAGTGAAGAATATTTTCAAGGGTAGAGATGTTGTCACCTGGGGAAATATATAGTGAGATAATGCAGATAATTTTATGTTTATTTAATTGTAGGAGACAAGCGGTTAGTTCAGTATTTTTGAATTTTGGAATTGGAGTTTGTAGAGGAATGAGAGAGAGAAGGTTGGAGTAGATTAGAGCAGAGCCTCCACCTTTTCTATTTAAACGGTCACTTCTATGGATTTGGAATCCAGGTGGTAGGATCTTGGAGTCAGCAATATGGGGTTTTAGCCAGGTTTCTGAAATGGCTAGGATGTCAGGTTGGTTGTGGGAAATCCAAGCTTGTATTTGGTGTATTTTGTTATTAAGGTTTTGGGCATTTATGATGAAGAACTTAAGGGTGTTAGGACAGGAAGTAGAAGAAGAAGAGGGAGGGGGGAGAGTGGATGTGTGAAATGGATGAAGTGGGGAAGGGGAGGAGTTTGTTGTGAGGCAAGGGCCAGGGTTAGGATGGATGTCTCCAGATAAGGCTAGGTCATTAATGGGAGTAACTTTTAGCTTTTTGGGTTTATTAAGAAGGAAGCTGTTTGCGGCTAGTAGAGATTGAAGAGTGAGGGTATTTGTTGTGGTGGAGAGGAGTTTGGGGAGGAATAGGTGTAGTACGCTAGGAGAAATAATAGAGGGTGTTATTGTATGGAAGTGGGATGCTAGGAATGGTTTTGGGTGAGTGCATGGGGTGGTTTGAGAAGGAGGTAGGCATGAGGGTGTTTTGGAAGAGTAAGAAGTAGCAGAATAAAGAGGAATTAGTAGCACAAGAAGGGAGCATGAGACAAGGATAGTATAAATGGTATGGGAAGACATAGTAGGAGAATGTGAGGAAAAAAAAAGAAGGGAGAGATGTATGAGGAAGTTTACAGGTTAATAGAGAAGAAGATACCTGTGGAAAACGTAACTCTCAGTAATCTGTATAGTGCATCGCGTTAGTGTGTATTCCTCTAATATCAAGAATTTATTATGTAGGGGTTTGAATCTTGCACTGGGCAACTGTGTGTTCCCCTTGGGAAGGAAGAACCTTTTAGGAGAGTAGTGAAACACCTCAAAAGTGGTACTGTAACCTTTGTCAAGTCTGATGATGTCACCATCCTACAAATATACCAGTGGAAAAGAGTACTCCCAGTAACCCATATAGCGTGTCGTGTTAATGCATACTCCTCTAATATCATGAAGTAGTTAGTTAGGGGTTTGAATCCTGCACTGTCAAACTGTGTGTATTCCTGTTGGAAAGAAACAAGCTTTTAGGAGAGTAGTGAAACACCTCAAAAGTGGTAATCTAACCTTTGTCAAGTCTGATGATGTCACCATCCTACAAATATACCTGTGGAAAAACAAACTGCCAATAATGTGCATAGCGCATCGTGTTAATGCGTACTCTTCTCGTATCATGACGTAGTTAGGTAGGGGTTTGAATCCTGCACTGTATGAGTAATTAAGTAGGGGGTTTGAATCTTGCACTTGGTGAGTGTGTGTGCTGTATGTGTGTGACACTGTTGGTCAATGTGTTGTGGGTTTTGCTTTTACCACTGTATGACATATCAGTATGCATTGCACATGTGAGCTAGCTGTGTGTCAAAGACATATCGGTACATGTTACCTCAATGATTGCATGTGTGGGAACCCTGCTTTCTCCAAGAACACAGCTGTCATCCTTGCCAGACTGTGCTACTGCTTCCCAGACTGTAGGTCACATCTGTATGCTTGTGACAAGCCCAGCCACTGCAGTGATCCCTGGCCTAGGTCATCTGTGTCACACAAAGTCATTATGATTCCTATTGGAATGTGTGAGTGAAGGTTTATGGCTGAGGTATATGTCAGACCTGTTCAAACGCAGCAAAGTCTGTCCATGATGACTATTCATAACAGGTGTAGAACAAACTGTGGATATGCATGCAGACCCCCCCCATTGCTTATGTGATCCACTCAGGGATTCCAAAATACCTTTGGGAATGTGATTAACAAAGGAGAGATGACATAACACTTTGTTGCATGTACACATTGGTACCTGTTCATCATGCTGGTGGCTACTACCTATGTGGTACTGTGGGGATAATATGTTCCTTAAGGGTGGATGACTATGCTTAGTTTGGCTTATAGCTTTACAGCATGGGTTTGACAACATGCATCTGTCGGTATGATACCCTTGTGGAGTATGTGTGTGTCATCTGAAGAATTCATTATAGGCCACAGTATGCATTACCAGATATGGACGGACATATCCCTACTGTGATTGCTTGTATCTAAGAGAGCTATATGGCAAACAGGAGTGGTCTCAGTAATGTGTGCAGGTGAATACCAATAGTTATTGGCATTGTATAGTACCTGAAGGAACCAACTGTTGCTGTGTGTCCTACATCTGTGTGTCGGTTGTCAAGACATCATCTAACGATTGGTTATGGTCAGGCTGTTGAAGTGATGTATACCACCAGAATGCAAAACAATGACAGATAGTAACAGTATCACTCACAGCACAGTGTCAAACCATGTTATACACACATGTGTAGTCAGGTTCTGGAATGTGTGTAGTACAATGTATACTGGCCACCAATAGAAACTATGGAGTGTTACTGTGTAATACAGAGCATGTCACCCTGGCCATGTGTCCACTATGCACATACATGCAGACAGTGCACCTCCACCATGTTCACAACTGTACACCTGCAAATCTGTGCTACACACATCCCACACATACTGTCCACTCTCTAACACATGCTGCCAATACTGCACACATCAGCCAGGTGGCACGTGGCTGGATAATACACGATTGGAACCAACACTGGTGTAAACAACACTACAATGACAATCATAGCTTTAATTCATCATGCCTGCTCAGCTACACCTTCAAGCATATTATTACACTCTACAGCTGACAACATGCTAACATTGCTATACTGCTATATAGACACCCTGTGCATCAGCACCATGGTAGCCTGTTCCTGCATTGTATTTACAGATGACAGGAGGCAGCACAGGTTTCATCATATGCAAAGGGTGTGTTGTTGGTTCGCCAGAGGCCTACAGTGAGCCATCCAATTGACATGTATATATGTGTGTGTGTGTGTGTGTGTGTGTGTGTGTGTGTGTGTGTGTGTGTGTGTGTGTGTGTGTGTGTGTGTGTGTGTGTGTGTGAAAGGCAAAAATACTGGAATGGGCCAATGTTGTTGTAATGTGTGTGGGTATGTGTTAGCCCTAGGTGTCTGGAGTATGTGTGTGTGTCTGCATGCACACAGTTCCACCATGTGGCTGCCATATATGGGTATTTGTGGATCAGCCACAGACTGTACCTGCAAGACTTTACAGATCACCGTCTCTGGCCATGGATACAGTACCGGTGCCTGGCTGGGGTGCTACTGACACTATCAGGCATTAAGCCAGACTGGTTACTATCCCCAGAGGTGGATGGATGTACACTGGACACAAGTCCCTGCTGGGACTGTCCAGAGCCACATGCACATGGTCTTCTAGGACATTCTATGGACAGCCCACCCCCAACATTGCTGGGGCTGGTACTGGAACTACAGGAGTGGCTGTGGCTTGAGGGACATCTGTGGAGACTGCCAGCTTCTGATGTTGCTGGCATACATCCACGTTGACATCTCAACCATCCCGCACTGTCCTGACACATGGACATGACATTGCAGAGGTTGTCTAATGTCTCTCCTCAACGTCTATTACTGACCTCGGTGTAATGTCAGATGGCACCTGCTAAGTCATGGATACTGTCAATGACAGCAGTGTTATGGGCCCTCTGTTCCCTTAGGCCCTGTCTGGTGTACTGTTCCATATGTGCCTGTGCCTCCATGACAGCCTGGAACATGCGTGAAGTTGTCAGACCTGTGGCACATCTGCCAGTGGCATGATGAGCAGCAGTGCTCCTATGAGAACCCCTGGACATCTGCCTATGTGGTACCCTTCCAGACATCTGGGTATGGCTGCTGTGTTAGGATGCATGTGCCATGGATACCACACTGTCCTGGCCAATGCCAACAGTATGCTGTCCCTCAGCTATGGGCATTGGTGATGGATGTATTGGCAGTATGACTGTATGCATGGATGGGGTGGACAGCTGTGTACTGTCGATTGGTGGCCCAACGACAGACCCTGGCAAACACGCATGTGCCTCAATACACCTATCTTCATTATCACTATGTGGCTCAGTGGCATCAGTTTCCCTGCTGCAGTGAACCAGCCCTAACACAGCACCTGTGGGAGGGAGACAGGAAACACACTTTAGGACCTGTACATGATGTCGGCACACATGAACACATGAACACATGCACACATGCACACATGAACACATGAACACATGCACACATGAACACATGCACACATGCACACAAATACACTCCTCACTACAGCAGATACCCACCACACCACCAGCAATCCAAAACATACTTAATAGTGGTTGAAGTTGGGTTACAGTATCACAAGGCAAACAGTCATATCACACATGTCAGCATGCAGAAAGTTTGCTGCTCAAGACCATGCAGTGCGAGTGTAGGCAGCCCATGTTAATAACAGTATACATGGCTTTGATGCATGTGTGTTGTTTTCAGTGATTAGCCTCACAGCCATGTGTTACATGGGTTTGTAAGGTGCCCAATAGGGAGCACTGACTAACATGAATGTGTTATGTGTTGAAGAGTGTTGCACAGCCCAGTGATAGGCCTTTACCCCTCAGGTATATTATGTGTGCTGTGTGGATGACGTGGGTTACTGAAGTGTGACCTTACAGCGGGTGTCTGGATATGCTATGTGTAGCATGTTAAGGTGTACTGCATATGACAAAGTTGTGTATGTTATGTACATGCCTATCCAATGTCCAGTACGGTGTTGCCACAATTGTGTGTGATGCTCCGTGTATTGCATGTGATTGAGGCAGCTACTCTCATTAATGGGATGTGCATAGTCTCACAGCAAACATGCACTGCATGCATTATGCATAGGTGTGTTACATGTACATGGCCTACACCTTACCTATGACATGCACATTTCATTAGCAGTATTACAATTATAACACACTCACCAGCATCGACCGGCTGCCTTGCTGTCACACCAGAGGGACCTACAAGAATATGAGACAGTTTGTCATTGGCCACAGCTGTGCTATTGCTACTGTGAGTTTGCTAAACTACAGTAGTACAACAGTCGACAGTCACAGGTGTACAGATTATATTCCAAATATCAGTACTGCACAACACTTTGCAGTACAACTGCTAAACACACAGTACACATGCCACATATGCATAATCTACCAATACAGGTAACAGTAGTCTACCGATAGGTCATGTTACCTGCATGCTCCATGTCAACATGCTGGGTGGCTCCGGCCTCCATAATGACACATGTAACTTGCTGTTCCTGTGGTTGGCCAGGAGCCACCATGCTTAGGAGCAGCTCCTCCACTCTGGTGAGGGGGGATGAATGGCAACCCCACCACCTGTGACAAGCTGTTGCCGATGGATATCAGACACATGCCGCTGGACATGTCTAATTAAATCACTGCAGTGATGGCGTACCTGCTCATATGTCTGGTTATGCATGCCTGTGTCATTTACCCGACGAACAAAATCTTGCCACAGTGCAGTCCACTCATGCTGGTCCTGGCTGCTTCTAGAAAACTGCAGGGTGTAGTGCTGCACCAGGCTGTTGTGTATTTCAGCTTTCTTTGCAGCTGTATATTACGGGTTTCTTTGGTGGGACATACCCCTGGAAGACAATTAAACAAGATGTGTGAGCAAGTCGTGTGGCACACTTAACATCCTAAAGTACAGATATCAATTACCAGCCATATGTCACATCCGATTGGTTGTCAGAGGATACACATGTTCAATACCACATATTAGTGCTCAGGCCACAACTGGCTGACAGTGCCTGCCACACACTATATATCAAACCATGTTCTGCACAGCAGCAAAGAGAAGCCAGTATGTAAGACTATACACCAGTACATGGCACATTGTATTAAACACAATGCACCAGCTAGCCACAGGAGGTATATATCAAGGTAATGCATAAAGAAAGATGTCATCCATTGCAATGAATGGAAAGTACAGTTACAGTATTACCAGTATACCACAGTAGTCTTTGATGCCAAACCCATGCCTAACATATGTGCACAGTTGTTAAAATAGGTGGCATACTGCTGTACTAGACTATACATGTTGCTAGATACACACGTATACCCTGTAACACAGATATGATTGAAGGCATTGTACAGGCATAATTACACACACATCAGACATACATACAACACACAAATGTACGCCAACCCAGATGAGCTTTACCTGTGTACCATACAGTACTGTGTGTCACTACTTACAAAACCTTATGCCTGAGGTATGTAATCTGTGAGGACTACAGGGAACACACAAAACTGTGCTTCCAGGTAATGTGAACATACACCATACTGTACTGTTTAGGCCTACAGCTTCAGGTAGTACTACAGTTCATATGGGAGTTGGATTCACCAGCACTACCACTCTCTAAGCATACATGTATTGCTTTAGCCTACAATGGGACACCACAGTCGACAACAAGGGACTATGTCACACCGTATGCCATGCTACTTTTTCTGCCTAGCAATAGCATACACATCTTTTGCTGGGATCACAGCTAGGACACAAACTACCATGACAGATACAATTTCACACTAAGCTATCACACCTTTACAGACCTTGCATACATTCTCCAACACATTCACCATCACACTCAGTCAACCTCACATAGCAATTATTGCACTAAGTACATGTGTGTGTGCATCGTGTCATGGGTAGGTAATACGCTATTGGCCCTAGGGCCTACAGCAGCCTAGCCATACGCTACCCTGGCCTTTGACACACATGTAATTTAATTTCACTTGCCCCTGTCTACCAGAGCCACAGAATTAATTCCCGGGGTGTATTTCCTTCCAAACAATCATCAGGAGTATTTATGACAACTGCTAATCAGGAGCTTTGTTTACTATTGATAGGTGGTTTGTTCCAGAGCATGGCATGTCTCTGAGCTAGGACTCTATCCCACCAGCATGTACTGTTTAGTGAGCTGAAAAGGTTTAGGGCCCTAGAGCGTGTATCTGGGAGGGATTGTAATATGTTTACATGGAGGATGTCCAACAGTTATGGGTGTGACATAGCTCTGTATGTTAGGCAGAGGTCACCTCTGGGTAGGCGGTATGCAACAGAGTGTAGCTGTGGTTTTGTGAGTCGGTCTGCATAGGGCATCTGTTGGAGGCCAGTATTACTCTTTGTGAGGTATGTCTGTGGCCTTTCCAGTTGCTGTAGTTGTCATGTGAGGTACATACCACATGGGGCATTGTACTCTCTAATGGGTTTTAAGAGTGATGAGGAGAGGGGAACACTGACCTATATTTCCCTAGATGACACACCTTTTGTGAGGACGTGTACCACGTAGACAGAGTACATGACCAGTGTGGCACTGTGATTATCAAAGGGGAGGCTACTGTCCACCTGTGTCCCATGTTCCCTTATCACACTTTCTGTGTTAGGTAGACTACCACCTATGTGATAGTTAATGGGTACAGTGTTCTGGCATGAAGGGATGGCACTGCAGTGTCAACACTGACCTTCAGTCCATATCTTGTTTGCCAGGCACCTGTCACAGTAGGTATGCCCCATGTCTCTCTCCCTCTCTCTCATATATATATATATATATATATATATATATATATATATATATATATATATATATATAAATAAATGTATATTTATCTATATATCTATATATATATATATATATATATATATATATATATATATATATATATATATATATACACACACATACATACACAGATACATGTAAACATCCATTGCTGTACAGATAGATGCACATATAGGCACATATACAGTCCACTATTCATGGTGGGAATATCAATTATGCGACAGCTGTGAGATATACTGTTATGTAATAATATTGGACAGTGTTGTGCAGACGGCACTGAAGGTGTCCTCAGCCCATGTAGCTTTAGCAGGCCTCACTGGCTGCAACACTGCAAAACTGACAGAGCATACCCACAGCGTTTAACCACCACATGTCATATACCAGCACTGCATGCTGATTTCTTTGCCACACACTACAACCTACATAGAAATATGCACATAACAACCTTCAACAACGTATATATATATATATATATATATATATATATATATATATATATATATATATATATATATATATACACCCTTCACAAACAGTTGCAGTATGTCCCTTGCCCTATGCACATGTACAGATACATATAGATACATACTGCTGCCACATATGGATGATTCACAGTTTGTAGAGTACTCTTCAAAAACATCTACTACGTGCCAGCAAATACATATGTGTTACATACCCTCCCTTTATATTTCTCTGTTCCGTCTGTTTTTAAAGGAAATAATTTTTTGTTTTTAATTTTTTTTTTTTTTTTGGTTTGTGTTTTCTCTGTCTGTTGCTGTTGCTCTTTCTTTTTCTGTGTCTCTCTGTTTTTGTCTCTTTGTCTGTGTCTGTGTCTCTGCCTCTGTCTCTGTCTCTCTTTCTCACTCTCACTGTCTCTCTCTCTCTTGCTGCAATGATATTATTGCATGTGTGGACAGCAAGTACAGCCTGCTTTTCTAGATATCTGCACATGTGCATGTTATGGCCTCTGCACCAATTGGTGCCCACCATTTACTAACTGCATGCAGCCTGCTGTGTGGTTATTGCAGTACTCACTATCATAGCAGCCCACTGCTATAAAATGCTAAGTTAGGTAGGCATAGCCCTTTCAGCTTTCCAAAGTGGGGCCCATGCTTGTTTGCTGTGGACACCGTTGTGTCAGTCAGAAGGTTGGTATACTTCTTATATCTGAAGCTAGGGTTGTAGCCAGTGATTTGCATGTTATACTCAAACCTGAATGTTGCTGCTTCTAGTACACACTTGTTAGTGTAGAATTTTACTCACCCCTCCAAATGCTTACACAAGATAGATGGAAGTATGTACATTCTTTTCTAATTAGACAATTAACTGCCATACTAAAGTAGTTATTGCAATGTATTCTTCTGGCACATGAACTGTTTGTGAACTACTATAATGTAAATATTAATTAATTCACTTCTGTACAGTTTGTTGTTTATTTGTGTTGACATTAGTACAGGCTGCTCAAGACAACTGGACAAATTTCAGTACTGAGTATGCCTACCTACATCCTTGGTAGAGCCTGAATACACAGGTGGGTAGGGGTGCAGAAGTACAGAGAGCTTTATATATTATTATGTGATGTTTATCTTGCTGAACATACAGGGTTGCTGTGTACCTGTTAGTCTAACAAGGCAAGTAGTCTGTCTGCGTAGCTCCCACCTGTGGACATATCCAGATGGTAGCCAGAGGTTAGCCTATTATTCTTTGTCTGTGCACCACACCGGTCTTTTCTGCACTGGAACAATGGCATTGTCACAGTTGGTTGCTACCAGTCATGGCTGCATCCTTTGATATTTCTGTGTTGTACTCCTACATAAGGGTATGCTTGTGGGACTCATTCCACAACTATTTGCAGAGTGTTTAACAGCAGAAAAGCTGAAATGCCTGTGTGTTTCTACCTCTGCCAGGCCACTGATACACTCAGGTATATATTTGAACAGCCTCAGAGAAAGGTACATATAAGTGAGGTACACCTGTAATATATTACAGACATTAAGTTGAGACTGTGAGAGAATCTGAGCATATGTATTAATACACCTTTTCTGATGTGGAAGCAGTGCGTACTCTTACTTATTGACATTATTCATAAAGTGTAATTCCCCACTTTCCGGCCTAACATCAGTACTTTTCAGAGGAATTCTGAGGGACACAGCTAACATTTGTTTACGAATCAGGGATATCCCTGAAAAGCAGTCACAGTTGGGAAGTATGGCCTCTGCCCTATTCAAATATGCCAGTGTTTATTCTGCTCTGATACTGTGTGGGGTTTGTAAAGTGCTACTGTAACTTTATTTCCTGCTAGAATGGCTGGTTCTCTTTTCACAGTCATGTCATGCAATTCCACAACAACTGCTGGTAAAGATCCACAGAACAAGATTTGTGTTATGACATTCCTATTTCCCCTTTACATTCACTCATTGTAACGCATAATATATTTATTTCAGCACCAACTTGTTGTATATCTACTGTGGCTTAGTGGTTCTTCATGCAGTGTAGGGTGTCCAAGGTCCGGGGTTTGAGACTGACAGAAGTGTTTTATTTTGCTGCTCAGCAGAACAAGGGCCCTACCATGCAGAGTGACTAAGGCACTTTTAAGCAGTTGTAAGTGGGTTTGCTCAGATTTGCGTGATGCTTAGCAATGCTTAGCTAAGCGCACACATGCGCACACTCGCTCAAACATGCTAACTACTGCTTAAAAGTGCTTATTCCCGCTAACACCCGCTCTAATTTCTTTGAAAGAAAAGAAAATGGGGAGATAGGAAAGTGGTGAAAAAGGGGGCACAAAGAGGGAAAGACAGTAGGGAAACCAGCTCGGGATGTGCAGGATGGGTGTAGGGAAGGTCCATAGCTGCCCATTTCTTTACCAGCAGCAGCTGTGCATATGTTAGAAATTTAGAGTGAGATTTGAAACCTTCCACCCCTGAGAGAGGGGTGAGGACAACAAAGTATGTTGTACTGCCAATTATAATTTCCAGTTTACATGTCCAGTGGACATGTGTGCGAAATGGGCAGCTATGTATGGGGCGTAATTTTTTTGTGGGAACAGATTGCCTTTTTTTTTTTTTCAGGTGAGAGTGGAATGTGAGGTAGAGGAAGTAGGTATATTTGGGGAGGTAGGTTGGGGAGGTAAACAGACAAGACAAACAAGACGCATACAGGGGCGGAATATGACACATGGGTGGGTGAACACAATTGACAGGGACGGATGTTTGGAAATCACAAGCCCATGAGCCCACAGATGGTAACAGTGGAACTGAGATCCCCACCCATGGGCAGTTACCACTGCACCTTCACAGCCCTGAGGGTGGCTGTGCTGGGGCTGAGTAGGAGGGGCAGGCTCACCCATGAGTTTCTCCACTCTTGCCTCGAGCTGGCATAAGGGATCATCGACTGAACGCTGGATCTCCCTACGCACCACAGCCCGGACCCTTCGTTGGGTGACAGGTGGCCCTTCTCTGCCAACGCTTGCACGGGGGGGTGGCAAGTCCCACCCCCTGCAGTGCTTCCACCCGAAGGTGGCACAGGACTGATGGAGGAGGGGAGCCTGGGCTGGGCACCGGACCTGCTGTTGCCAGGTGCAATCGCCAGCTGAGGATGGACAGGTGGGTCTGCTGGGACCAGCCTTCCTATACGTTCTGTGTTTAGGTGCGTTTAATTACAACATAGACAACAGCATTCCAAATTAGTTGTAACAGCATGCAGTAATATGCCCATTAACCCAACACACCAGGGTTCCAACAGTTGAACAGCAAGCATAACACATGCATATATTGAATGACAGTGGACATTCCAACAGCATGCAGGGATGATTGGTGGCAACAGGCCACCAAGACTGTGGTGTTTGAACAGGACACATGCATCAAAGTAAATGCAGATATTTATAGAACAATAGGACATATGTCCCAACAAATGTTTTGAGATTACACATACCCATTGAGGTGTGGAATTGCATTGTTTATGCACATACAGTAGGGTGTAAAAAGATACCTCCATTAGCATCTTATAAGTACTTATAGTTTACACTACAATCCTATTGACTGCAGGTGTGTATCCCCTACATGTATTATTACACTAGGCAATGTGCATTAGGTTGTGTGATGGGTTTGGCTAGTTCAATTTATACCTGACCTATATTTGACATACTAACTGTCCAAGATGCAGATGTTACTGCTACATAGTTATATATTTTATTTATATTTATATATCTACATATCTGGATGTGTTCACGTGACATTTTCGGTTATATTTCTACAGAACCCTACATTTCAAGTAGCACACTCACTTTTCTGGGGAACACATTAACAAGCTACTCATGTGCCAGGTCTAACTATGCATGCCAGCCATTAAACAACTGTTGAGGACTGTATATATGCTTCACAGCTACTGCCACTTCCTTCATCCACTTTATATGGGACTGCCCAAATGTGGGTTGACAGCGCTTAATACAACAGTACTATTTATATAATGCAAGGGTACAACTACATTTCAAAGTAACTGACACAGACAAACTCCAAGTATTATACCTTTATTAATTACATTACACACTTTTCTAGAGGCTCTCTCATTTTTTGATATTACAGTGCATGCAGAAGACTTATTCAAGATGTATTATACCTTTATTAATAGGTTACAACACTCTTTTTCAGACTCGCTCACTTATTTTATATAACAGTACATGCAGAGATATTATTCCAGACTTATTTTACCTTTATTAATGAGTTACAACACTCTTTTCTGGCTCTCTGATTTGTTTTATATAACAGTACATTCAGAGAAATTATTCAGGGCATTTTATGGCTTTATTATTGGGCTACAACACTTTTTTTCAGGCTCTCTCACCTATTTTATATAACAATACATGCAGAATAATTACTAACCTGCCTGGTGGTGCAGCCTTACCAGCCTATCTGCAAAGGCTTGCTGATTCACAGCACAGACACCTGCAGCTGTGAAGTAAATGAAAGGATATTGAGACATACCTACCCATTATATAGACTACATTAGCATGTCTTACATACTTCATTCCATGGCTACCTACTCAGTAGTGGGGCATCTTGCATGTCATGGGCCTCCTGTATCCATCAGTTCAGTAGGTCCTGCTTCCATCTCTTCAGGTCTGCATGGTGGTGACGGACCTGCTCACCAGTCCGAGGGATGCCTGTGGCACTGGTGAGATCATGAGCTAACCGGTTCCAAGCCTTTGCTTTGCATTCCGTCCCTTGGAACTGGTCCTGCAGGAGTCTTGACTCATGATGGTGGACAAGGAGCCAAACCATGTATTTTGACTACTCGATGCCCCAGCGTTGCGCTCGAAAGCGTGTACCCTCTCCAGCACCAGCGATTCTGACTGCAGATGGGAGCTACAATCAGTTATGGTGAGTATTCCCGCCTATGGAGCTTAAATATGCCGCATGTCCCGCACTTATTTGTGATTGGCCATTTTTGAAAATTCTCGTCTGACTGCAGACCTGCTTAGCAATGATTAATCTTACATTTATTAGTATATGTATGTTAACAGTGCATGCTTACCCTAAGTTGTCATGGCTTAGTGGTTCAGTGCTTTGATTATGGTGCACAGTGTCCTGGGTTTGAACCTTGTCATTGCTTTTTATTTTACTACTGTCCAAACAGGCTAGGGGGTGTGGCTGTGTTTAGGCCACTTTGCACTATGTTGCTCCACGTTGACCGATGGTGCGCTGGTTAGCGCGGCGCGCAGCTCCATGCAAACATATTGCTCTAGGTAAAGCGCGGCTTAGCTATGGGCAATAATATTGCGTTAGGTAAAACCTTGCTTAGCTATAGGCAATTTTATTGCGCTAGGTAAAATGCTGCTTAGCCATAGGCAATTATATTGCGCTAGGTAAAACGCTGCTTAGCTATGGGCAATTATATGTCAATATCCTTAATGCTGCTCACCTTCTTATCTTTATATGTATACATTTTGTTCACTAATACATAGGCCATTTCAATGTTTTTTACTAAAATTTCATTCATATATGTCAGGAATTATTTTATATACTAATTTAAAATATAAAATAGACAGGGGAGTGGTGGGACAAGAATGCCTCCTCTTTGTGCGAACGCTCTACCACTACGCTATTGCTATTTGGATTGATTTGCATAAACATTTCTTATTATGCTCTTCGGTGTCGACATTGCTAACTGCAGCTAAGCAATGGGCACACCCGCGCAAACATGCGCAAATACGGGCAGCTATATCGGGAATTATAAAAAAAAAAATTAGTTTACATTTTATATTTACAAAGGGGTTTTAATATGTGGGGATGTGTACTGTTTGCTATGTGTGCATTTCAGTTGACTCGCTCATTGCATTTCTCATTTTCACTTTATATGGTTCCAGGCGCGTGGATATTTGGACTGCTCGGCAGTCCGACACGCCCCCTGCAGTCTTACACGCTCCGTGTAAGCCTTCCAGTTGAGTCAGCGCCCTCATGCATATGCATGACGTGCTGACGTCATAGTCTTAAACGGCAGTCTCCAAGTAAGACTTGGTTAGTCTTACTCGGAGGATTACTGAATCCCACCCTGTATTTCTGTTTGCAGAGGAATTGAGGCTGCTTTCAAATCATCCATGTCAAAAGATTGTTCATTTTTTGTCTTTAAATGTTGTTTTGTAGATTCAGCTTGAACTTTAGTAGTTTTCGGCTTGGGTTCTCATTACGAGAGCGAAGATTCCTTTAGGCGAATACGAAGACTTGGACCTGTATTGCGTGAAGTACGTAAACCGCGAAAGTTCAAAACCGCGAAGTTAGAAATGTCAATTTGGTTTGGTTGGCCCGTCTGCGGTATAGCTCCGTAAGGTAAGTGTGCGATAGAGAGGAATTTAGTGTTAGGATTTGGGTTAAGGTAAGTGCATAGACAGGTAATGTATGTAAGAGTTAGTGTAGTGTTAGAAGTAGGTGTTTTCTAAATGTATGCATGTGTTTTATTTATTTTGTCTGGGTGTATGTCTGTAGGGGAAGTGTGCGGTAGTTACGGACCTTAGGGTTAGGGAGGGGTTAAGTATAGTGCATAGTTAGTTGTGTACGTGGGGTTTAGTATAGTGTTGGAGGTAGGGTTTATTTTTTAAATGTATGTAGGTGTTTTATTTATTTTGTTTGGGTGATGTGTGTAGGGGAAGTGTGTGGTAGTTACGGACCTTAGAGTTAGGGAGGGGTTAAGGACAGTGCATAGATAGTTCTGTTTGTGGGGTTTAGTGTAGTGCTGGAGGTAGGGCTTTGGTACTTTAGGTTAGAAGTAGGGTTTGGTTAGTGTATGCAGGTGGTTTATTTATTTTGTTTGGGTAGGTAGTATGTAGCGGGTGGTGGGGTTGGACGACTATGACAGTTCAATATTTTTTTTTGCGGTTTAGCGCATTCAGGATTTTTCGCAGTTCGCGGTATAGGGGTCGATGTTTTGGTATTCGCACATAGGGTTTTTCGCTTTGGTAATATAGACCCATCTGCTCTTGGTAGTAATTTCTTTGTCAGAAGATGCTATTAAAGATAATCTTGTCTTTGATGAATGAGTTCCAATTTGTTCCATTTTTCTTTATTTTGTAACACAATACTTGCTTCTGCTTTTCTTTTGTAGCTACCAAGTGGTATTTTCAGGCCCAGCACATGTATAGAATACACTGCTTAGTCATCATGCAAAGCTTAGGTATGTATTTCTTGTTTTTTTTAAGTCAGATGCTGAAAAAAAAAGATTTCTCTCTTTAGAAAGTAGTTAGTTCTTCAAAGATGTAGCCTTAGATGGGGTTAGATTCTTAGCTAGCATTTGGAGCAAGCTGTAGTATCTGTTATCTAGCTGGTGGCCATCTTAGAATGATAACCTTCTATAAAATTTGAAATAAATGTTTTAAATTAAATATAAATCTTTGTAATTATTGTAAAAGTAAAGAAGAAAACAGTGTGCACACTAGCAGGTTTGATCACTGTTTATGATAACTGGAGAGAGACAGACAAGTAATGTGACACTGGTGGGGGAAGGTGCGGTCATTTAGCCTATCTTGGGCCCAATTTGACCATGATCTGTCTCTGGCAGGAGTCCATGGTTAAGAATATTTATTTATTTATTTCATTTATATAGAGACAGTGTCAGTTGTGCAACAGGTCACACACTCGCCTTTGGTGCACAAGGCTATGGTTTCTATTCCCGCAACAGATAGATCAAATGCTGACACTGCAGCATAAAGGAGGTGCTGTATTCTGGAATGTATTGTCCTTCAGATGAGACATTAAAACAAGGTCCCATCAGCTTGAGTTGGTGGTAGCTCATATGGAAGTAAAGGCTCCCACAGCGTTTCTCAAAAAAGGACGGGAAGTGCCATGATGCCCTGGCCAAACTTTCCCTGGTAGCATCAATACCACCTCAGGTCTCCCTGCAAAAAAGATACTAACCTAGTGAGATTAACTTAGTCAACAAAGAAAAAATAAATCTTTTTTTTTTAACTTTTTCAGCTGTAACCTAGGCTAAAGACACAGTAATATTATCATTAATATTACATAAATGTAATTGCAGATACATTTAATGTCATTGTATAACAAATTGTGATTACATTGTTTGGTAAACAAATATCTGCATAGTTTGGTACAATATAGTATATAAACACAGGAACAAGCAGCCTAAGAATATGTTACAGCATTGTGTGCAATTATAGGAGCAACACACACCCACCTATCATGGAATAAATATATATATAAACAACAGAGACCTCCTAAGCATACACCCAAGCAATCCCCACCCCACAACAGAAACCAGGTAACACATACATCACAACATCAGTGTGCCAAGCAAAAACAGCCCCTAAGGCTAAATAACACACCTAACACACTACTAATTGGTGATTCTATCATCAGGTACACAGACGTCACACTCAATAGACTGAACAAGGAGAAGGTTACCGTAAGCTGCCTGTTGGGTGTCAGAATCCGCCACCCGCCACATAACACATGCACTCAGGTCACTCCACAAGTACAAATATGACCCTGTCATTGTACATGTTGGTGCAAATGACCTGAGACGTACCTCCCTGGACTACATGAAAAGAGACATGGAGGAGCTCTCTGACCATGTAGCCCAGGCTGGTATGACTCTGACTCTGAGTAGCATGCTGACCTCTCCCAAAATGATGCCAGCATATGAAGAAAAAATGATCAGTTTCAGCAATTGGTTAAACTACTAGTGTCATTCAAAGGGGATCCAGTACTTGTCAGCCTAGGATGACATGCTTGAGAAGCCACGTTGCTTCACCAGAGACAGCTTGCACCTGTCACCCCTGGGCTTTCGAATACTGAACAAGACTCTTGCCGCCCCAATACTGCCTTTTTTAGGCAAGGCTCAAAAGACAAACCCGCCTCCATAAACAACAATAATAAACAAAAACTGAGGGTAGTGCTGCTCAACGCCAGAAGTCTAAACCTGAAAATGCACGCACTCAAGGCTCTCCTTAGTATGGAAGAAATCAACTTATGTGCAGTGACAGAAACCTGGTTCAAGGCTGCAGAGAGCACCCCAGCACTACCAGGCTATAACTCCTACCATACCTTTAGGTCCCAAAACCAGGACCGGAACACAAAAGGAGGGGGTGTGTCCATATTCATCAGGAACACCCACACCTCCAGGTTAGTAGCACAGCACACGGAATCTGAGACTATCCAAGTGCAATTGACAGCGGGTAAATTGACTGTTCAATTTATAGCTTACTACAGATCTCCTACCTTGTCTCAGGACCCTCATGCAGCATTCCTGAGAACATTAGAAAGTATGAAGATTCTACCCAACACCATGCTACTGGGTGACTTCAACTATCCAAACATTGACTGGGAAAACTACTCAAGCTCAAATGTCCTAGCCTAATGCTTACTTGAGCTTATAAACTTAAACACCCTTGAACAGCTGGTCACCACTCCAACAAGAGGTGACAATATACTGGACCTGGTCAACACCAACATGGGGAACCTATGTTCCACACCTTGAGGTAAACTCGTCATTGGTAAGATCAGATCACAAACTAATCACACTGGACATCCGCATCCCAACCCCCGCCCCAGTCAAGGAAATCAAGGTAAAAAATTTCTCTAAAGCCAACTTCACAGTCCTCAAGACCGAGGTGGGAAGTTTCAATGCTCCCAATCAAATGGAAAATGATGACCCATCGGCAGAATCCTTTACAAGTGCATTCTATGAACACCTTCAAGAATGCATGGACTGAGCCATCCCAAGTAAAACCAAGACCAACTCCTCAAAAAAGAGGAAGCCGGTCTGGTGGACCCCAGCCATAAATAAACTTTACAACAGAAGGAGTAAACTCCTGCAAGATAGAACAAAATCCCAAAATAAGAAGGCATCTCTGATTAACATCAATAAAAAAACTGCGCTCCTTCATTAAATCCTCCAAGGCCAACTTTGAAAGAAAAATAGCCAATGACTCTAAGGATAACCACAAGGCCTTCTTTAACTATGTCAAGAGTCTAGGGGCAAACTCTCAGATATGCTCTGAGCTAGTGCATAATGGCTATAAATACACTGAACCAACCGACATTGCCAACATCCTGGCTGACAAGTTCAGTGCAAATTTCACCCCCCTCTCTATCAAATGGGCTAGCACCCATCCCAGAAGAATGTAGTGCTCCAGATATCTCAGACACACAAGTAAAGACAGCCCTTGCAAAGGCCAAAAGCACAGCATCAATGGGACCAGATGCTATCCCAGGTTGTGTCTTACATGAACTTCAAAATGAACTAACCCCCCCCCCATCTCAAATCACTGTTCAAACTCAGCCTCTCTACAGGCTATGTACCCAAATAATGGCATACAGCAACAGTCGTACCACTCCACAAAGGTGGTGCCACAACTGACCCTGGGAACTATCGCCCTATAAGCTTGACTAGCTTGATCTGCAAAGCCATGGAATGCATTATCATGGAGCCCATTAACAGGGACATTGGGAACCTCCAGACACTGGACCCCACCCAGTTCAGCTTTGTTAAAGGCAGATCTTGCCTCCTGAACTTGGTCAACTTCTTCAAAACAGTCACCAAGGCCATAGATGAAGGAAAGGTGGTCCTCACAGCATATCTGGACCTCGATAAGGTGTTTGACACCATCCCACACACAGGAATCATAGACAAACTCACCAGCTTAAATATAAATCCCCATGTCACAAGATGGATTGCCAACTGGCTCTCAGACAGAACCCACACGGTAACAGTGGCAGGTGCCATGTCTGACTCTAAACCAGTTACAAGCAGAGTCCCACAGGGCTCAGTCCTGGGACCCCTACTTTTCAGTATATATTTCTCCGAAGTACAGGCAAAGGCGGAGGGACTGTGGCTAACCAAGTTCGCAGATGACTGTAAATTGGGTGCAATAACTGACTCTCCAGCTGACACAGACATCCTGCAAAAGGGTCTCACAGAGACAAACACCTGGTGTCAAAATCATGGCCTCAAGCTAAATGCCAAAAAATGCATAGTAATCCCATTTGGGAAAAACAAAGTACCTACAAACTACCACATAGCTGGGCATCCACTAAGTGCAAAAGAAGTAATTAGGGACCTGGGTACCCAAGTAGATAGCATGCTCTCCTTTGATAACCACATAGTAAAACGGAAATCCTTCTATGTGGCTCACCTGATCACAAAGGGTTTCTCATTCAGATCCAAGGAGGTGATTGTGCCCCTTTACTCCTCACTCATTAGGCCCATTATAGAGTACAATGCCCCATTTGGGATGTACCTCACTCTGAGTAGCATCCTGGCCTCTCCCAAAATGATGCCAGCATACGAAGAAGAAATTATCAGTTTCAGCAATTGGTTAAACTACTAGTGTTATTCAAAGGGGATCCAGTACTTGTCAGCCTGGGATGACATGCTTGAGAAGCCACGTTGCTTCACCAGAGACAGCTTGCACCTGTCACCCCTGGGCTTTCGAATACTGGACAAGACTCTTGCCGCCCCAATACTGCCTTTTTTAGGCAAGGCTCAAAAGACAAACCCGCCTCCATAAACAACAATAATAAACAAAAACTGAGGGTAGTGCTGCTCAACACCAGCAGTCTAAACCTCAAAATGCACGCACTCAAGGCTCTCCTTAGTATGGAAGAAATCAACGTATGTGCAGTGACAGAAACCTGGTTCAAGGCTGCAGAGAGCACCCCAGCACTACCAGGCTATAACTCCTACCATACCTTTAGGTCCCAAAACCAGGACCGGAACACAAAAGGAGGGGGTGTGTCCATATTCATCAGGAACACCCACACCTCCAGGTTAGTAGCACAGCACACGGAATCTGAGACTATCCAAGTGCAATTGACAGCAGGTAAATTGACTGTTCAATTTATAGCTTACTACAGATCTCCTACCTTGTCTCAGGACCCTCATGCAGCATTCCTGAGAACATTAGAAAGTATGAAGATTCTACCCAACACCATGCTACTGGGTGACTTCAACTATCCAAAGATTGACTGGGAAAACTACTCAAGCTCAAATGTCCTAGCCTAATGCTTCCTTGAGCTTATAAATTTAAACACCTTTGAACAGCTGGTCACCACTCCCACAAGAGGTGACAACATACTGGACCTGGTCATCACCAACATGGGGAACCTATGTTCCACACATGAGGTAAACTCATCATTGGTAAGATCAGATCACAAACTAATCACACTGGACATCCGCATCCCAACCCCCGCCCCAGTCAAGGAAATCAAGGTAAAAAATTTCTCTAAAGCCAACTTCACAGTCCTCAAGACCAAGGTGGGAAGTTTCAATGCTCCCAATCAAATGGAAAATGATGAGCCATCGGCAGAATCCTTTACAAGTGCATTCTATGAACACCTTCAAGAATGTGTGGACCGAGCCATCCCAAGTACAACCAAGACCAACTCCTCAAAAAAGAGGAAGCCAGTCTGGTGGACCCCAGCCATAAATAAACTTTACAACAGAAGGAGGAAACTCCTGCAAGATAGAACAAAATCCCAAAATAAGAAGGCATCTCTGATTAACATCAATAAAAAAACTGTGCTCCCTCATTAAATCATCCAAGGCCAACTTCGAAAGAAAAATAGCCAATGACTCTAAGGATAACCACAAGGCCTTCTTTAACTATGTCAAGAGTCTAGGGGCAAACTCTCAGATATGCTCTGAGTTAGTGCATAATGGCTATGAATACACTGAACCAACCAACATTGCCAACATCCTGGCTGACAAGTTCAGTGCAAATGTCACCCCCCTCTCTACCAAAGGGGCTAGCACCCATCCCAGAAGAATGTAGCGCTCCAGATATCTCAGACACACAAGTAAAGACAGCCATTGCAAAGGCCAAAAGCACAGCATCAATGGGACCAGATGCTATCCCAGGTTGTGTCTTACATGAGCTTCAAAATGAACTAACCCCCCCATCTCAAATCACTGTTCAAACTCAGCCTCTCTACAGGCTATGTACCCAAATAATGGCGTACAGCAACAGTCGTACCACTCCACAAAGGTGGTGCCACAACTGACCCTGGGAACTATCACCCTATAAGCTTGACTAGCTTGATCTGCAAAGCCATGGAATGCATTATCATGGAGCCCATTAACTGGGACATTGGAAACCTCCAGATACTGGACCCCACCCAGTTCAGCTTTGTTAAAGGCAGATCTTGCCTCCTGAACTTGGTCAACTTCTTCAAAACAGTCACCAAGGCCATAGATGAAGGAAAGGTGGTCCTCACAGCATATCTGGACCTCGCTAAGGCGTTTGACACCATCCCACACTCAGGAATCATAGACAAACTCACCAGCTTAAATATAAACCCCCATGTCACAAGATGGATTGCCAACTGGCTCTCTGACAGAACCCACATGGTAAGAGTGGCAGGTGCCATGTCTGACTCTAAACCAGTTACAAGCAGAGTCCCACAGGGCTCAGTCCTGGGACCCCTACTGTTCAGTATATATTTCTCCGAAGTACAGGCAAAGGTGGAGGGACTGTGGCTAACCAAGTTCGCAGATGACTGTAAATTGGGTGCAATAACTGACTCTCCAGCTGACACAGACATCCTGCAAAAGGGTCTCACAGAGACAAACACCTGGTGTCAAAATCACGGCCTCAAGCTAAATGCCAAAAAATGCATAGTAATCCCATTTGGGAAAAACAAAGTACCTACAAACTACCACATAGCTGGGCATCCACTAAGTACAAAAGAAGTAATTAGGGACCTGGGTACCCAAGTAGATAGCATGCTCTCCTTTGATAACCACATAGCCAAAACGGAAATCCTTCTGTGTGGCTCACCTGATCACAAAGGGTTTCTCATCCAGATCCAAGGAGGTGATTGTGCCCCTTTACTCCTCACTCATTAGGCCCATTATAGAGTACAATGCCCCATTTGGGATGTACCTCACTCTGAGTAGCATCCTGACCTCTCCCAAAATGATGCCAGCATACGAAGAAAAAATTATCAGTTTCAGCAATTGGTTAAACTACTAGTGTTATTCAAAGGGGATCCAGTACTTGTCAGCCTGGGATGACATGCTTGAGAAGCCACGTTGCTTCACCAGAGACAGCTTGCACCTGTCAACCCTGGGCTTTCGAATACTGGACAAGACTCTTGCCGCCCCAATACTGCCTTTTTTAGGCAAGGCTCAAAAGACAAACCTGCCTCCATAAACAACAATAATAAACAAAAACTGAGGGTAGTGCTGCTCAACACCAGCAGTCTAAACCTCAAAATGCACGCACTCAAGGCTCTCCTTAGTATGGAAGAAATCAACGTATGTGCAGTGACAGAAACCTGGTTCAAGGCTGCAGAGAGCACCTTAGCACTACCAGGCTATAACTCCTACCATACCTTTAGGTCCCAAAACCAGGACCGGAACACAAAAGGAGGGGGTGTGTCCATATTCATCAGGAACACCCACACCTCCAGGTTAGTAGCACAGCACACGGAATCTGAGACTATCCAAGTGCAATTGACAGCGGGTAAATTGACTGTTCAATTTATATCTTACTACAGATCTCCTACCTTGTCTCAGGACCCTCATGCAGCATTCCTGAGAACATTAGAAAGTATGAAGATTCTACCCAACACCATGCTACTGGGTGACTTCAACTATCCAAACATTGACTGGGAAAACTACTCAAGCTCAAATGTCCTAGCCTAATGCTTACTTGAGCTTATAAACTTAAACACCCTTGAACAGCTGGTCACCACTCCAACAAGAGGTGACAATATACTGGACCTGGTCAACACCAACATGGGGAACCTATGTTCCACACCTGAGGTAAACTCGTCATTGGTAAGATCAGATCACAAACTAATCACACTGGACATCCGCATCCCGACCCCCGCCCCAGTCAAGGAAATCAAGATAAAAAATTTCTCTAAAGCCAACTTCACACTCCACAAGACCGAGGTGGTAAGTTTTAAAGCTCTCAATCAAATGGAAAATGATGACCCATCGGTAGAAACCTTTACAAGTGCATTCTGTGAACACCTTCAAGAATGCATGGACTGAGCCATCCCTAGTAAAACCAAGACCAACTCCTCAAAAAAGAGGAAACCAGTCTGGTGGACCCCGGCCATAAATAAACTTTACAACAGAAGGAGGAAACACCTGCAAGATAGAACAAAATCCCAAAATAAGAAGGCATCTCTGATTAACATCAATAAAAAACTGTGCTCCCTCATTAAATCATCCAAGGCCAACTTCGAAAGAAAAATAGCCACTGACTCTAAGGATAACCACAAGGCCTTCTTTAACTATGTCAAGAGTCTAGGGGCAAACTCTCAGATATGCTCCGAGCTAGTGCATAATGGCTATAAATACACTGAACCAACCAACATTGCCAACATCCTGGCTGACAAGTTCAGTGCAAACTTCACCCCCCCCCTCTCCACCAAAGGGGCTAGCACCCATCCCAGAAGAATGTGGTGCTCCAGATATCTCAGACACACAAGTAAAGACAGCCCTTGCAAAGGCCAAAAACACAGCATCAATGGGACCAGATGCTATCCCAGGTTGTGTCTTACACGATCTTTAAAATGAACTAACCCCCCATCTCAAGTCACTGTTCAAACTCAGCCTCTCTACAGGCTATGTACCCAAAGAATGGCATACAGCAACAGTCGTACCACTCCACAAAGTTGGTGCCACAACTGACCCTGGGAACTATCGCCCTATAAACTTGACTAGCTTGATCTGCAAAGCCATGGAATGCATTATCATGCAGCCCATCAATAGGGACATTGGAAACCTCCAGACACTGGACCCCACCCAGTTCAGCTTTGTTAAAGGCAGATCTTGCCTCCTGAACTTGGTCGACTTCTTCGAAACAGTCACCAAGGCCATAGATGAAGGGAAGGTGGTCCTCACAGCATATCTGGACCTCACTAAGGCGTTTGACACCATCCCACACTCAGGAATCATAGACAAACTCACCAGCTTAAATATCAAACCCCATGTCACAAGATGGGTTGCCAATTGGCTCTCAGACAGAACCCACATGGTAAGAGTGGCAGGTGCCATGTCTGATTCTAAACCAGTTACAAGCAGAGTCCCACAGGGCTCAGTCCTGGGACCCCTCCTGTTCAGTATATATTTCTCCGAAGTACAGGCAAAGGCGGAGGGACTGTGGCTAACCAAGTTCGCAGATGACTGTAAATTGGGTGCAATAATTGACTCTCCAGCTGACACAGACATCCTGCAAAAGGGTCTCACAGAGTCAAACACCTGGTGTCAAAATCACGGCCTCAAGCTAAATGCCAAAAAATGCATAGTAATTCCATTTGGGAAAAACAAAGTACCTACAAACTACCACATAGATGGGCATCCACTAAGTACAAAAGAAGTAATTAGGGACCTGGGTACCCAAGTAGATAGCATGCTCTCCTTTGGTAACCACATAGCCAAAACGGAAATCCTTCTATGTGGCTCACCTGATCACAAAGGGTTTCTCATCCAGATCCAAGGAGGTGATTGTACCCCTTTGCTCCTCACTCATTAGGCCCATTATAGAGTGCAATGCCCCATTTGGGATGTACCTCACTAGACACCTGCAACAACTAGAAAGACCACAGAAGTACCTCACTAAGAGGATTAAGGGCCTTAAACAATTACCCTATGAAGCACGACTAAAAAAGCTCCAGCTTTTCTCAGTCACTTACCGTCTGCTCAGAGGTGACCTATGCCTGACCTATAGGGCCATGTCAAACCCTGAACTAATGGACATGCTTCACCTCAAAAAAATGAGATCCCTCAGAACCACTTGTTCTAGCGACTTGAACCTATGTACAACAATAAACAGGACATGCTGGAAGGATAGATTCCTGTCCCAGTGACTCCCCTCACTCTGGAATAGAATCCCAATACATATTCGACAGAGCTCCTCTCTGACCCTCTTCAAGAGAAATCTTGATGAGTGGATGGGTAATTGTAAGTTCTACCCTGGGATCACTTCAGGAGCCCTGTTGACAGAGGCCCATGTTACTAATCTAATGGGGAGGAGAAAGCCATCACTCTATGGCTAGGCTTATAAATGCCCATAGGCAGATAGCCTAGTACTTACCTATGAACCTATATATATATATATATATATATATATATATATATATATATATATATATATATATATATATATACACACACACACACACACACACCCACACACACACACACACACACACACACACACACACACACACACACACACATACATATATATATATATATATATATATATATATATATATATATATATATATGTGACATTTGATTAAAACGTGCTTGTGATATAAAATTAAGGGGTCTTGGGGATGCAGAGGGGCTTGCACCCCTGCAAAAGAGTTCTTTATAGTATAAGTGTTATTTGGAATGCATTTGATGAAATGGCCTTTCAGTCAAATGTACTTTCAGTCATTTATACCTACTGATTTTTCTTTCAGTCAAAGGTTACTTCAATCAAATGCCAAAGAACAATCTATCTATCTATATCTATATTTACAGATATAGATATAGATAGATAGAGATATATAGATATGGACGACATTACGTTTGTCGAACAGCATTTTTGCTGACATCTGTTTAGTAGACACAATTTAGTCGACTAAGCAGATGGCTGACACCTGTTGATAAAAGTAGAAGATCAGACGATTCTCAGGGTTGTGGAATTTGCCCTTGCCCTGAGAAATGTGCATTCTCTGAGTCAGAATATATAATTAGCAGAGGATGTGACAGGCATACCCCCGCCCCACATGGGTGATCCAGGGAGGACTTGATTGACTGCAATACCTCATGTTTTCATTGTAATTTTGTTTTAAGGTTTTTGCATGCACAGCGATTAGTACCAGGCACATTGTTAGTGGGTCTATATCATAACATCAAAGTTCTCTAAACTCGAATGTTATAATATCGAACCCTAAACACCGAAGTGTGAAAACATCAAACAGTCAGAATAGCAAATTTTTTCCCAGGGAGAAACATACACACAGCACAAACACACACAAAAAACAGCCATCCACACACATACACTTAAAATCTTACACCTAAACTAAACTTTACATACAGTACTAGCTATCCACTTACCTTAACCAAACCCTAACCCTAAGGTCTGTCACTATCGCACACTCACCTCACCCGCGCCCTAATCCTAACTCACCTAACCCGCCCCCTAACCCTAACCTTCACACAATCGCACACTTACCTGAACCCAACCTGTAATGCTCCAACATATCGAACACTGAAAACAGCGAAGCCACAACAACGGTCCACCGAATTATTTCCCTGGGAAAGAATTCGGTGTCCTGCACCTTCGCTGTTTTCAGCGTTCGACATTATGGGTTCGATATTATAACATTCGAAGTTAGAGAACTTCGATGTTATAATATAGACCCATGGTTAGTAGGGTGTCATCATGCATAATGTCCATCACTTGGTGCTGGCATTAGTCACTTCAATATTAAAGCCATTGAATAAAGGTAAGTAAATCCATTTATATATATATATATATATATATATATATATATATATATATATATATATATATATATATATATATATATATATATATATATATATATATATATAAAATAAATAGATAGTTGGAGATGTACAAGTAGTTAATGTTTAGTTGGAAGTAAGATAACATTTCCTAAATAGTTTAACTCACTTGTAGTACAGGATAGCATTGTCTGCAGTTACCAATCAACTATTATCTCCCCAACTAGAGGCACAAACATCTTAGACCTGGTACTCATGAACATTGGGGGGGGGGGGGTATTGTTCCCTCACATACATTAACTCCTCCCTGGAAAGTTCTGACCACAAAATCATCTCCTTTAGTATTAAAACTTACCTAGAACCCCCAAACTCCAAACCTGTTAAGAACTTTGCTAAGGCCAGTTACCTGAAACTAAGTGACAGCTTATTAAACTTCCAAGCCCCTCTGAACCCAGATGACACTAAGGCCTACTCTGAGCTGTACACAAAAGCACTGTACAACTACATTCATAGCTGCATAGAGGAGGAAGTATCTATCCAAGTCAAACCTACAGTATTATTACTGGCAAAAATAAACCACCCTGGTGGACCCCTATAATAAATAGGCTATTCCAAAAAAGGGAAAAATTCCTCTCCAAAGCCAAAAAGGAACAGACAAAACAGATGTAAAAAGTCACTTACCAGTCTAAACAAACAAATTAGAGAGCTGTCAAATCTGGCAAAGCAAACTATGAGGCAAAGATAGCCTCCCAGGTGAAAGATAACCATAAGGCTTTCTATTTAATTCTGTTCATAACCTCAGGGGAAACACTTAGCAATGTGACAAATTAATCATGAACAGCAACACTTATACACAGCCTGAAACTATAGCAAACCTTATGGCCAACAAGTTCAATTCAAACTCCCCCCATCACCTCCTACTTCACCAAAAAAAAATGTTTGCAACCATCCCCCAACCAGTCATTATGAGGGAACAGATCCTTATGCTCACTAAAGCCAAAAACACAGCCTCTATGGATCCCAACAACATTCAAGGATGCTTCTTAAATAGCTTAAAGCAGAATCTATCAAGGCTGCTAGAAACCCTCTTTTAAGCATAGCTTCTGGGCACAGCTTCTTGATGGGCTTTGTCCCAGAGGAATGAATGACTGAAACAGCCACTCCTCTGCACAATGGGGGCACTTCAACTGACCCAGGGAACTACAAACCCATAAGGTTGATGAGTTTTATCTGCGAGGCTATAGAGAGAATTATTATGGACCTGATGAATAACAATATTAGACCTCTCCAAACACTGGGCCAGACCGAATTTGGTTTTGTCAGAGGGAGGTCTTGCCTGCTCAATCTGGTAGACTTCTTTGAGAAAGTCAGCAGGGCCATGGATGAAGGTAAAACAGTACACATCACTTATCTAGACCTGGCTAAAGCTTTCAACACAACCCCCACTCATGAATCATAGATAAACATACTCTAAGTTATGCATAAACCCCTACATCATCAGATGGATAGACAACTGTCTCACTGTCAGGACACATGTTGTCCAGATAGGGGATCCCACTACTGATAAGAAACCTGTTACTAGCAGTGTCCCATATGGATCAGTGTTGGGAGCCCTCTTGTTTGGAATATACTTCTCTGAAGTGAAGGCCAGTGTTGAGGGTCTCTGGCTCACCAACTTTGTTGATGACGGTAAGCTGGGAGAAATCACTGAATTCCTAAACAATGTTAACGTCCTACAAACAGGCCTAAAATGACAACCAACTGGTGCCAAAACCATGGTCTGAGAATAATTGCTAAAAAAATGAGTAATCATCCCCTTCACTAAATCAGGTATCCCCTGCAAATTATAATATTGATAGCACATCCCTAAAAGTAGACCCAGTGATGAGGGCCCTAGGAACACAGATAGACAGTAACCTAAACTTTAACCACCAGGTAGCTACAGTAGTGAGAAAGTCTTTTTGTGTGGCTCAATTTATAAGTAAAGGCAAGGCATCAAGATCAAAGGAAGTAGTCCTATTGTACTTGGCCCTCATTAGACCCATAATTGAGTACAGTGCTCCCTTCTGTATGTACCAAACCAGGTGCTTACACCAACTAGAGCAGATCCAGAGGTTTCTCACTAAAAAAATAAAAAGCGTAAGATATATGTCTTATGCAGATCAACTAAAGGCCCTATCACTTTACTCCATTTCATATAATTTATGGAGAAATAACTTATGCCTTACCTACAAGGCATTCTCTGATCCAGCCCTGATGAAAATGTTGCATATTCACAAGAAAAATTATATGAGGGTTATGTGTTCCATGGACTTGAACCTTATTTGTGACTAAAAAAACTTGCTAGAGAGACAAATTAATTTCCCAAAGGTCAACTTGTCTATGGAATAAACTTTCCATCTTCATAAAACAAAGCATGTCCCTAGTGCTCATTAAAAGGAATTTGGATAAATGGATGGGGAACCATAAATTCACTCCTGGGGTACTGCTGACATCCCTTAGGGATGGGGCAGCAGTCTGTAAAATGACTCAGGGCTACAACACCAATCCAATATATGTTGAATTAAGGTATAATATTGTCATATCATGGGTATTATTGGCTAGGTTTGTAACGATTGTTGTGCCATTAGCCCAGTAATCACCTATGAACCTATACATTGCCAGAGCTCATTCTTTCACTGTGTATATGTCTTTACAAGTTTGTGTTTGTGAACCAGCAGTGATTCACTGCATCAGTCTATTCTCTTTTTTCCATGGCTATGCAACTAAGGAGGTAGTATTTATAAGTACAGGGGGAAGGGGAGTGCAGGGAGGGACTGACCCCTGTAAAAACAAGGTTTTGATGGAACATTTTAAGTACTTTATATATTCTGTGGAATATAATTAAATAAAATGTGTTTTCAGTTAATTGTTTCATTCAATGTTGATTAGATAAAAAGAAAATTAATTAAAAAGACACACACATGTATATATATATATATATATATATATATATATATATATATATATATATATATATTTAGGTTTGCAATCAAAAGAGCGATCAGACTTTGTTCAAATTCTGTATGTCTGATCGCCCAATTCAGCAATTTGAAATAACAAAAATAAAATGTTGAAATGCACAACAGCGAATGCTAGTGTGCATTCGCTGTTGTGCATTTCAACATTTTAAATGTAGATCGCACTATAGTGGGGAATCAGAAATGTACCTTTTCCATCACTGTAGTGCGATCTCGGAGTTTGTATATATATGTAGCAGGGGGTGTGAGGGGTGCAGTCCCCCACATGGAGGGGTGCAGGGAGCAAGCCCCCTGCAAAAGCATTTTGTTATTGTTTACTGGAAGTGTAGTATTTTCGGTAAAGTCGACATTTCTGAGATGTCTACTTTACCGAAATGCTGCATTCTACATTTAGTTTGTTCATTCTTATGATTTCCGATAAATCTGAAAACTTGCACAATGTCGGTGTGACGATATGATAGTAAACCTGTATATATATATATATATATATATATATATATACATATATATATACATATATATATATATATATATATATATATATATATATATATATATAAATATGGTTCCACTTCATATCATCGAATTATCATTTCATTGAATTTCAAATCATCGAGACCAAATCGTCGAAAACTCATTTAGTCGAAAACTCATATCATCGAATCTCAAATCATTGAAAACTATAAAAAAACTATAAATAATATCCCAGACATTGTTTACTACGTTTATGCAGGGGGGCAAGCCCCCTGCATCCCCCACATCCCCCGTAATTAAAAATACCAACTCCAAGGTCACACTACAGTGGTGTTAGGAAATTGCCTTTTTCCCCCACTGTAGTGTGACCTGGGAGTTGGTATATTTATTTACAGGGGATGTGGAGGGTGGAGCCCCCCCACATGGGGACTGCAGGGGGGGGCTTTTCCCCCTGCATAAATGTGGTAAAAACTTTGTGGAATGTTATTTGTAGTTGCTTTATAGTTTTCAACGATTTGAGATTCAATGGTATGAGTTTTTGACTAAATGAGTTTTCGACGATTTGGTCTCGATGATTTGAAATTCAGTGAAATGATAATTCAATGATATGAAGTGGAACCATATATATATCTATATATATATATGGGATCACTAATAAATCTCGAATTACAGAATCTCAAGACTCTGAATCCCAAAGACCAGAATCTTGAGGTTTTGTAATAAAAAAAAAATTTTTGAAAGCATTCTGCACTCCCCACACCCCCTGCAACTTAAATATACCAACTCCGAGATCACACCACAGTGGAGTGAATGGCAAAACAGTGCCATGCAGAGTGGAATGGAAATTTTGCCATTCGCTCCACTGTAGTGCGATCTTGGACTTGGTATATTTATTTATTTATTTATTTCCAGTTTGATAACCGGGGAAGTCCACTGGGCCCGAAAGCCCATTTTCAGTGGAGGCCCGGGGAGAAAAGCTCCATGATAATACATTACACACAAAAACACAGCAGAACAGATCTAAACTAATACACACAAAAACACATCTGTTCTAATAGCATAATACTTTAACAATTTCCAAACAAGAATGAGGTGCATTGGGCACTATACATAAGAAAAAGATATATTAGTGCAACTGTGAATGTTAGTAAAGTAGGAAAGGAAAGGAAATTATAGATAGAGTTTGAATGCAAGAGCAGGGATGCATGGGAGAAACGAATAAGAAGCAAAGAAATTAAAGGAGAGGTGTCAGAAGAGGATAGAAAAAGAACAGATAACTAATGTTCAAATTGTGGTTGAGTCCAGGAGACCACCTTGAGAAAAAAGTCAAAAGATTTAAGGTGAGAGTAAGCATAGCACTTGAAGGAAAATAAAGGGTTTATTCAGGGAGGAAGGAGGAGATAATGAAGAAGAGAGGGGAGCTAGGGAGAGAGTCAGAAGAAGGGGAATCAGGGGGGTGGGATGGAACTAGGATAAATTGAGATCTAGGTAGGAAGTATACAATTACATTTCCAATTTTGGAAAAGGTGAGAATGAAGAAGAGATTTAAAGTGTTCATAGTTTGTAGTTTGTATATTTAAGTGCAGGGGGTGTGGGGAGGTGCAGTGGGGCTTGCCCCCTGCATACACCTGTCTAAATCTTTTTTTTTTTTAACATTTATTTTTTTTTTTACTTTCGAGATTACGGAATCTCGAGATTCTGGTCTTAGGTATTCAGAGTCTCGAAATTCCATAATTCGAGATTTAATAGTGATCCTATATATATATATATATATATATATATATATATATATATATATATATATATATGTGTGTGTGTGTGTGTGTATACATATAGAGAGAGAGAGGTTTACAATCAAAATCCCAAAAGCAGATTCTCTGTAGATGGGATATAAAACAGCAGATGGCCAATTGCTGTGTTGCCTAACATTACATGATCGATAGTTTATATCAGCAAATGCCACTGTGCATTCGCTGATCTGAACTCAGTCAAATGACTAGAGATCATGTTAGAGTGCAGATTGGGATATTCATCCCTTTCCTCACTGTAGTGCTATCTCAGAGTTAAAATATATACTTAGCAGTGGGTTGGGAGGATGCAACTCCTCACAAGGGTGTGCAGGGGGCAATGTGATGTGAAGAGTAGGGGTTACACTTACCTGAGCTCCTATGTGGACATTATATTCGATATTCGGCAAAAATGTCAAATCTGCTGAATTCATTCAGCAGATTCGACATTTCACCAAGTGATATTTTGGGATTCAGCATTACCGTTCGAGGTTCTGAATGGATTTTGTTTAAAATTTCGAGATCTATATAGATAGATAAATAGATATAGATAGATATAGATATAGATATTTAAATACAATCTTAGCTCAATGGTCTCTGTTATACTAGTGTTTCTGCATCACTGTATATTTTTTTTTCAAAGAGAAGTCTACTGTAAATGACTGTAGATAGAAAACAGCTGTAAATCACTGTAAATCACTTGAGACTCAGCATGTTTATGACTTCAGTAGAAGGGAAAGGACAATGGGTTTCAATAGGTTGCTGTGAGAGCGTCTGTTTTCTGTACCACCATCATCATCATTAAACCCCTTTTTCCATTTTCTACATGGGGACGGGGTGTCACATCAAATGTTGACATCTCTCTCTCGATTCAGTGCCACTCTCCTGCATTCTTCAATTGTCATACCTGACTGTCAGTGGTCTTCACATACACACTCTAGCCTTCTCTTTGCTGGACACCTTTGTTTACATCTGCCTTCTTCTTGTGCGTCTCAAATCTTCCTTACCAGATTGTCTTCTGCTTTCATGTGCATGTGCTCAAACCAACACAATCTGTTCTCTTTCCCTTCTCTGCAAGTGGAGCTACTTAGGCAGCCGTGATGCCTTCATTTCTTCACTTGTCCCATAGGGTGCATCCTGCCACCCATTTCAAGCAATTCATCTCCATCACTTTCCTTCAGAACCTAAGTTTTGGCACAATACAGTAGTACTGGTTGCACCACTGTTTTGTACACCTGACTTTTTAGCTTCTTCAGCATTCTTCTGTCATACACTACTCCTAATACTCTGTGCCAGTTAGCTACAGCACCTCTGATTCTAGCGTTGGGCTCTTTATTCATACTTCCTTTCTCTTCAGCCAGCTCTCCCAGCTACTTATAGCTATTAACATCTTCATCTGTTTCCCTTTTATCTGAATTCACACTGTATTCCAATTTCCTCCTTTTACTGCCATCACAACTGTCTTATCTGTACTCGTTTTCGTCACATATGTCTTCAGTTTTGCAATCCATTCCACTATCATTTGCTGAGGTTCTTGTCCAGAGTCTGTCTGTAATGCCACATTGTTTGCACATAGGATCTTAGTTGATCTGTTCCCTCTAACCTGCTTACTAATGTACTCCATGACAAAAATGGACAGCAGTGGGGTCAGAGCTAAATGGCTTACCATCAAAATGTCAAAAGACAGTTACGCAAACATTGGAAGGTTGATTGCCACTCTTCCAAGGTGTCATAATGTTGATTTTTAAATGTTGGAAACCACAAAAGTGAATGCACACAAGCATTCTCTGTTGAGGATTTGTCATTTTGAATGGAGATCGCACTATAGTGGGGATCTGGAAATTTACCCTTTCCTGACTGTAGTACAACCTCAGAGTTTTTAAATGTAAGTAGCAAGGGATGCAGGGGGGCTTGCCCCCCTGCAAAACGTTAGTAGGACATAACTGGAAGTCAAGATAGTTTTGGTAAAGTCAACATTGCTGACTGTCGGCTTTCCTAAATTACTACATTTGGTGATGTGTTTGTTTGAAATTTGGATTTTACGACATTGAAAGTCAGGTTAGTAATCACTCGCACAAGTGTGTTGCAAGATTTATATGGTAAACCGTATCAGCGCTGTGACTTACACTTTCACTTTCTAATGAAAGAGATCTAACTGGACTAAGAGGTCTATGCCACACAGTCATTAAAACAAGTAGGAAGATGCCTTTCACAACTATCTAGGTTGAGCTGTGACCGGCAAATTTGAAGACTTTAAAGAATGTCTGCTATTTGTTACAACACATGCAGATAAAGACTTGTCATTCCTTTCAATTACAAAAAGCAACAGTAAAGATTCCCAGCTGTACGTTCCACTGATATATCAGGTGACTCTGGTTTCGAACAAGGGAATCACTAAATTGTTCGGATAACTTTCCATCATAGGTTCATAAGCTAATTTAGTTTCTTTAAAACTTGTTTTGGTTTAATCAATATGGTTTCTCTTGGACGAAATCCAGCAGTTACCACAATATACAACACACATCCTAAATTACTCTCAATTTCTCCAATAATCCACTTAGGACTTTAACATTAGTTTAACAGAAATTCCTTACACAGGCATCAGCTCTAGATGCAAATGTTTTCAGCTTTATGTGTATACTAAAAATATATTTCAGAGTCCAGCGTTTTTTTCATCTATCCCTTTCAAATCTTGGAAAACAAGTCACATGTGGATCTCACTGTTTGTGAAATCAGTATTTCTGCTGTGTTAAAATCTATCACCATCTGATGAGATGTTCTGTAGCTACACAAGGACAAAGACAGTTTACACAATTACAGTTTTCATTTCCTTTTTCACTTCTTTCAAACTATGTGCAGCTGTATGCAAGGCAGTTACTTGAAGATGGGAATAGTGCAGCAGTTGCATGACAAATTCTTTTTATCTTCATCATACCTCTCAACCTCTCAGAGCAAGAAATCTGGACAAAGCCATCAATAAAAGTGGGACAAAGGGCCAAAAACAGAG
Source organism: Protopterus annectens (assembly GCF_019279795.1). Lineage (NCBI taxonomy): Eukaryota > Metazoa > Chordata > Ceratodontiformes > Protopteridae > Protopterus > Protopterus annectens. The sequence goes on from NC_056728.1 coordinate 1,604,876,806, forward strand.
ACGATTTTTAAATATTGCTCTTACAAACTTAAAAAGTTGATAGAATAACAGGTTTTGCATTAGCATGGATTTTCTGAATGTTATGAAGTCTGAAACTCAAATGTCTTTCATTATTTTCTAACTTCAGTCTTTAATGATTTGCCAATAATTTGCCAGAAAACCACAATTTTGTGAAAACTGGGCCAAAAATGTAAGACAAAAATGTGGGCATTCTGTGAAAATCTATACAGTTGAGAGATATGATCTTCATAAAATTTGCATACTCCACTCTGGTTGAACTTAGAGCCATTTTTAGACCCCCCCGTATTGTTGAAATATGTATGCCAAATCTTTTTTACTAGTATTTCAACTTTGTCTCAATCCAACCATGCAGACCTGCAGTGTTCAGAGAATAAAAATCCATCCACTCGAATGCAGAGTAATCAAAACAAGAGGCAGTTTTTGAAGTAATGAGCTCTTGGCCAGATGGATTGTCTGCTGCATTTTATACATTGCATGCAGAGCTCATGTCATTGCATCATTATGGCTTATGCAACATAATCCTTTCAGAAATTGTCACCTCCCTGGATGCACACTTTTTCACTTCTAACTTACTTCATTGCTGAAGTCAAGCCCCTAGAAGTATTGCACTGTTTATGCAAGCCCTAAAAGTTTCACAAAGGTTTTATAAAACAGGATTTTAAAAGTAATCGATTTATCATTCAGCTTAGATCTGATGGGTTTCATGCCTGTGTGAGGACTGTTAATAACCCTTTGGAAGGTGGATCATATTTTCTATATGGTCTGTTGTTTTACCTTAAAAGTGGCAGGGATTTCATATGGCACTACCAAAACACTTGACTGTAATTTTCACAGCTCTTTATTTGCTGTTATGGAATGTACAGTCTTCACTCTTGATTTTACTGAATGATTTATCATGTATGCCATGTTCATAGCACAACAATAACATAGTAGATAGATACTTTTCTTTTATGCATGCCTTATGTAATGCTATACTGCAACAATGCTCCCTTATTACAAATTATTTTTAGCATTTGCCTAGAGTTTTTCTACAAATCATAGATTCTGTAACAAGTTTCAGTAATAGTTCAGTCTGAAAACACAAACATAAACCATAGTTTTATTTTAGGGCATGCATTTACAACTTTAAAAGCTATGAAATCCATATATTTTGTGTTATTCTATGTACATACAAGAAAAATACATTTTGATTACACAGCTATGATTTGAAATTCTAGGCAAAGTGCCACACTAAAAAATTTGACTTATTCCCAGTATAGAGTCGTGGCATAAAAAATTCTAGTTCTCTGTTAGATTGGGATAAATTAGGTTTTACAACATGACAAAAACTTTAATAAATCCATGCGTTTAGTAAAACAAGGATCTTGTTCCATTTTTGATTTACCTTATTTATTTATAGTGTGTTATTATTCTTGATTTCTGGTTTCATAACTTTAAAGAATAGTGGGACCATATTCTTGCGGGTGAGTCATGCCTTTCTAACCCACATTACACACAGTAACATGCATCCACATGTACTCCGGAAACCTTAAAATATCCATGTTTGCAATTATGCTATGCAGCAGCAAAAACTGAGATCATACCCAAAGGGGGGGTCACCACCTAAATTTGGTGACTGCAGAGCCTCTCAGTTAACATCGCAAGTTAAAGCTGTAAACAATCCAAACTAGCTTTATTGGAATCCTTGTTTTGCAGTACAAATAGTTTACATTCTGCAGTTAAGCATACTACTTATATGCCTCGAACCTTGTACCACATTTTTCCTTCCTCACCCAAAATATATGTTAACTTACAGCTGATAACCAGACTGTAGTCAGTAACTTGACCATTATGCTAGTAAGACAAATGCTGAAGAACTTGAGATTTATGAGTCATTCTGATCGAGTCATAAGGAACGTAATAAAGGAGATTAATCTTATTTTCTGGCATAACAATCCTCATTTTTGCACTTTGTACCTAACCTGCAAGGAATTTTAAATAACATGTCCTATGAGGGACAGCGCTATAAAATTCCCTTACCTCATAATAATCTGGAGCCTACCTCTAAAGCAGTATAATACAGCTAAGTACTTTAATAATGCAGTAAAATGGAATAAAAAAATTAGGTCTTCTCTGTAATGTGGGAAGGTAGGGTTGAAATCCACTGTATTCTAAAAGTCATTGCTAACCATGCACTTAAAAGTATACAGTTATTCATATTTTTGAAAATATTTTCCACATTTGACAGATTGTCTGCATGAAGAATGAATGAGTCAGATAAATGTTTTCATTATAATGAAATATAAGAATATGGCCTGTTGTACAAGTCATGTGGGGATTCCCCACAGAGATTTAATATTTGAGATGACGGTAAGTCTAACATAGACTCACTTCTTAATTATTTTAATTGTATCAGTTCTAGTACATGTATTCTAGGAGGCTGTTCAGTTATTGAATCCAGGACACCCTAAATAACTTAAGCCGTGTATGGTAACAGTTCATATACTTCATTCAGAGAGTAATAATCGTCATACACATGCAATTGAAGAATTAAAGATTTCTGGCCCATTGGTGTAGCATACTGATCCCGAGCAAATTGAAACTAGTTAGTTCTGCTTCCTTACCTTTAAACTACTCCGTGCACCCCTCTAACCTCACCTAAATTAGCCAGATCCCTCTTTTATGAATGCTGTGTACAAGCCTAACCCTATAAACCAGTGTTAATAATGGACACTGTACTGTAGTTGTTCTACTTATTTTCTGTTGATTGTTCACACTTATCTTACTCTCTGCCATCCTGCTGTTGACTATTTAAGGCCTTTATCTATGGCTGTGATATGTACAGTACAAATAAGGTTTTTCTGTACAATATCTATACTTAGCTAATCTTGATGTTCAAGATATTTTATTTCTTTTCCTTTTGTTTTAATAGTAGGCTACCCACTTGTTTTTGTAACATGCACATTTTGTCTAACCATTAACTGATAGTTGTAATGATTTTCTGATGTGCACTCTTCTTTCTTACTGTAACCTTTTGTAAACTTTATGTATGTATTTTGTGTGGAGCTTTCCTCTTAGGTCCATCTCTGAAACGGGTTTGTGTCCAGACCATCCTGGTAAACAAATGTTGATAAATAAATAAATAAATAAAACATAAGGGAAAAAGTGGGATGATATCAGTGCCCACTGCATAACTCAGTACCACTTGGCACACTAATTTAGGAATATTATGACCCCGCATGTTTATATATTATGCATGTACTTTGATTAGCCATCAATGCCACATTCCTATCATTCCTGTTTATCTGTTTGCTTCTTGTTTCCCATGTTTGCTTATCTATTGCCATTTTCTTTTCACCTATTGTTCTTTTGTTCACCTTTTCTCTCCTGCTATCACCTGTCATTTGGCATTTACACTGTGTATTGTGTCACTCAGTTTGCAAACAATACAAACAACAGCTGAAGGTGTGAACTTCTGTTTTTTTTTTCGAATGCCTTCATATGTAGCTTAATGTAGCATTTGTAATGTTTGCTGTCTTGTTTTGAAATGTGGAAAAGCTTATTACTGTTATACAGCATCTGATAGTGAGTGCTTGGATTACCAGGTTTTTTATTGTCCCTAGGTTGAAACTTGTCACGACTGTCGATTAACTTCCAAGGCTTTGACAGTGATGAGTACTGGCTTGTCTTTGTTGTGTCTATTTAATGAATTATAATCCTGCTGTTTGTTACTTGCTATGATTCCTTGCTGTATCTGCTTTATATTTGGTAATCTGTGTTGGATCTCTGTGGAGAAACTTATTACTGTTATACGGTTATTTTGCCTGGGTCAAAGTAGATCAGCTAAAATGACTTGCCTTGACAGTGTTTCTGTGCAGGTTTTTCTTTGCTTGTCTATTTGGATCATGCTTTATTGTCTGTAAATGCTTAGGGCTTTTCCCCAGTATTCACTGAAAATGAACTCTGTCCTGCAGACATCCTAGTTAACCAAGTATAAATAAATGGATAAATATGCATCCAGTTTCTTTCACTTGGTCCATGACTTTTGCTTAGATACACTTAAAAGCTTATAACAAACACTAAATGTCCAATCGAAGAAATTAGGTGCTGAGTTCAAAAGATGGGCAGTGCACTGAATGGTGCAAAGTAGTGCAGGTAGTGGACATGGACAAGGTTTGGATGATTCTAAGATAAACATAGCACAGCTGTACAATGGTGAATGGCATGGAAATAGAGACTTCCATACAAATGAGCCACATGAATTGTACAAATGAAAGAATAAAAATGGTGGACCGATTCAGAAAGGTGTAAAACTGCAGCACTAATCATAAGTGCATACCCACCTTAATTACCAAGATTTGTGGTGTACTTGATGGGAATTAAACAAAAAAGATTGAGCCAGCATACTGTGACCTGAAAAAAATTTTTATTGTTATTAAACCATAAATAACAACAAATAACCAGACCAGTTTCGGACGGACAATATCACAACCTTCATCAGTGTAAAACAAATTGATCAGTTGTTATTTAAATATACCCATCTTGAAGATCATTGGTTCTTCCTAAAATTGTTCATTTAAACCAGGTGGGAACGATCCTCCTAGTTTGACAATCCACTTTTTTTCTTTGGAATTTAAAATGGAATGCCAGCCTGTCTTATTGGATCTGTTACCTTTTATAATGTCAATAATCATGAAAGAAAATTTGGCAGTTTTATGTACCAGATGGTGTTTATAGAGTGCATTATTTGCCTTTTTGTTCTTAATATTACTAATATGTTCTGATATTCTTAATCTAAAAGGACGGGAAGTCTGTCCAATGTAAAATGAACCACAAATACATGTGGCCAAATACACTAGCCAATCACTACTACAATTGGCAAAAAAATTGAGGTCATAAACCAAGGCACAATTTCTACTAGAAAAATGTTTCAATTTGCTTACTTTATCACAGTTAGTACAATGGCCACACGGAAAACAACCAATCAAAGGATCCCCCGTCAGTGTAGTCTATGAATATTGAGGATGGTTATTCACATTACTATGTTTATAGTGATTAAAACAGGAACTTAGATTTTTACCTTTTCGAAATGAAAATAAACATCTGTCTGGTATAATGCTTGCCACTTCATGATCGCATTGTAAAATATTCCACTGTCTATGCACACTTTGAATAAGAGTATCAGAGTTCCTGGCATAGGTGGTTACAAACCTAATCTGTTGTGGTGCAGTGATGGTATGATCTTTATAACTCAATAATTCCTGTCTGTCAATTGCATTGACCCAATTACTAGCCTTCACCACATGTCCCATGCTGTAGCCCCTAGATTTGAACCCGCTGGTCAAGTCCTTCCTCTGTTGCTGAAATGAAGAATCCTGAGAACAAATCCACTTTATTCTAATAAATTGTGATTTGGGAATGTTACGTGCAATATATGGCGGATGGAAACTGGACGCATGCAGGACAGTGTTGTACTGAGGGTACTTCCTGAATACTTCTGTACCTAATGTATGATCAGGTAGTCTGTTGATTAATACATCCAAAAAAGTAATAGTATTCATATTGTAATGGAGAGTAAACTGTAGACCCCATATGTTGTTATTCAAATAAGATATGAAGTCAATTAATTGTTGTACCTCACCCTTCCACACCATCCAACAGTCGTCCAGGTAATGTCTCCAGATGTCAATGTGTTCAAGAAAAATATCGTTTTGGCAATCATAGATGATAAATTTTTCCACATAGGCCATGAATAAATCTGCATAAATCGGGGCAAATGAAGCTCCCATTGCTGTGCCTTTCGTTTGCCAATAACAAGTGTCTTGATAAAAGAAGACGTTGTTGGTAAGAACATGTTTTACTAAACCAGCCAGAAAAGAATTAAAGTCCAGTTGATATAAACCCACCACATCCAGCCAGTAATCCAGGGCCTCCAAAACTGCTTGATGTGGAATGTTGGTATATAAAGCACTTACATCAAGCGTACACATGAACCAACTAGGTTTAAGCTGAGTGTCTGAAATGATTTGTAAAAAATTGGTAGTGTCTTGCAATCGTGATCGTACTAAATGCAAAAAAGGCTTCAGGTGTTTGGTGAGGTATAAAGACAATGATTCGGTAATATACCCTTTCCCTGATACAATGGGTCTACCAGGTGGATTTATAGGGTCCTTGTGAATTTTGGGTAAAAAGTAGATGTATTGACTTGCCGAATCCTGAATTATAAGCTGATGCATGATGTCATTGGTAATAATAGCTTCATCTCTAGCCCAAACCAGGAACTCCTCAATCTGTTTTTTAAAATTGAAAGTTGGATTAATGGGCATCTCAGAGTAATATCTCTGATCCAAAAGTTGTCTTTTAGCCTCATTATCATAATCACACCAATTTAAAAGTAGTGCAGCCCCACCTTTGTCAGCAGAGATAATGACAATATATCTGTTATTCTGTAATTCCAGAATAGCCTGTTTCTCAGCTAAAGTAATAATGTTTGGTTTAAAACTTGTATCGGGTCTAGAAAAATAAAGATCTTTGAGAATGCTATTCTGGAATTGATGTACCATAGGATGCATAGGCAGAGCAAAACATGATTTATGATATACAAATTTATCTTTGCTGTAATTGCTATCTGTATCACCAAAATACAATTTTAGATTCAAATTTCTGCAAAAGGATATCACATCTTGGGCCAATATGTCCTCAGGAACCATGAAACCCGGTATAAAAGTGAGACCTTTATTTAGAACTGACAAGTGGATGGGTGATAAAACAAAATCAGACAGATTCAAAACATTCACATTTGCATTGACATTTATTTCTGCATTGCCATTTTCAACAAACTTTGTATGTTGCTGATGCCTCCTGTGTTTGCACCCCCCACGCTGGTATCTGGGCCTAAAGGGATAGGTCCTGGTGTCCTTTTGGGGGACGGTGAGCCTGATACTGCCTGCAACTCATTGTCAGTACAGGATGAAATATGCTCAGTCGATGAGCCAGTATCTGGACTCCGTTTCCTGAGAATGGATCTGGGTCTCTTCCTTTTGGAAGTTCTTACTGGATAAGATGTAAATCTGACATGTTTGCTGGGATTAGCAAAAGGGTCTGCACTTTGGTAGTCAGCTTGATCTCTTTGACATTTCTTAATTTTCCTAATCTGGAGTTGTTCTTCTAAGTTGTTGAGGTCTGTTGCTACCTTGTTAAGTTGTTTATTGAAAAAGGGTTCTCCTTCAAATGGTTTAACATCACTAACTAGCTTAGTGACTGCATTTATTTCCCTGTCAATTACCCGATCATTAAACTTAGATAAAGCTTCGACAAAAGACATGGTAGCCTGTTGTTGTATGGCTGACCATTCGTTATTGAGTTCTTCATCAGCTTTCCCCACATGGGGCTGTATACGTATTCTTAAACCTCTTGGGGTTATACCCTTGGCAATATAAGCCTTAAACAATTTATAATGCCAAACATTAGATCTGACAGATCTAAGATGTTTGTGTAACTGTTCAAAGGCTATTGCACAAATGGATTCAGGACCCAATTGGTCACTTGTACTAGTGTTGTTCTGTGTTAGAGTACCCAGACCAAATACTCCCAGGTTGTCCCTATCAGCTGATAAACCAGTGACCAAACTGGAGAGGTCCATTGTTCAATTGGAACCAAAATAACCACAATAGTATATTGAAAATTTTTGTATTTATATAGTATTACTGACAATAATAGCCAATTGGCTATGTCAGCAAGAAGGATCCAAATAAAAAATAATAATGATGTTGATAATAAAAGGACAATAGCAGCTCAAAAATAATTGCTAAACAAACTGTTAGAATATAATCACGACTGCGTCCCTTTATGGATTCCTTGAATGAAAACTCCTCATTATTGGAACCATTTGTGCAACAGATAGATAATAGCCAAGGTTATAAATGAACTAAAGTCAATGTGCCAAAAGGTAAAATATGCTGAAACTTAGAAGTCAATAACCAATGGACAATCCAAATACAAAAACTGAAACAATGAAATTAGCCTCAAGAGGATAAATGCAGTCAGAAAGCCAATATAGTGGTACAATTGTGTAAAAAACACTATTATTTATTATTTGTTACAACTGGGAATGAATAGAAAACAAAAAATGGGTTAGATCTAAGTCCCCATACCCAATAATTGTACTCAATCTAAATTAAATGGTTGATGCTCTTACCAAGCCCAGCAGAACATAACAAAGTAGGAAAAGACCCTCGATAATATTATTGTATATGAATAATGCGATTCCTGGTCAATAGACCTAATATTTAACCAAAGAAAAATGCCCAATATATTATCTGCCTGTGTGTATATATACACAGAGCCTAGATGGTAAGCATATAAAATTATTAAATATACCAAATGGCTCCTCAATGGTTGACCCTATCAAGATCTAAAAATAACATGTTCATATGAACATATGCACAAAGGCAAATGTGTAAATAAAAACACAAACAATATAAACACAAGCTGGAGATGTATAAAGAAAAAATCAGATAAGTGTTCTATTAATACAATGTGGACAAGACCTAGATTAACCCAAATGGCCTGCTGTTGATAGAAATTGTCAAACAAGTGACAAAATGGTTATGTTCAAAGAAACACACACCCTTATTATTCCCTGTTATGTTAAGCCGAAAATGAAACAAAAATCTGTTATATATAGAAAATATTAATATTCATAAACATGAATACCTATTATATGTCTGTCCTAATCATAACCCAACATAAACTGTCTATCCCAAAGGCAACAACAATACCTAGATAACTAGAACAACCAAATTATACATGCAATGAGTCTACCAAAAACTGCAGACCCCTCATATCCCTTTAGTATCCCTGTACATATAAAAAATACAATGTAAAAAATAGAATGTCCACTGTAGAACAAATTAATGACACAAAAAAAAAAAAAAAGAAAAAAGTAGTCGTTTGAAAGGAGAATGTCCAGAAAAAGGAAACCACACAGCCTCGATTGTGTAATAATACTTGTTCATAAATATGCCCACATCAATGCAAAAACAGGGTCAACCCAAAGCTTATATAGACAAATGACTAGATCCTTCCTCCCAAAAACACAACGGAACTTGAAAAAAGAAAAGACAGTAACTGAATTCACTGAAACACAGTGCTACACATAACATGGCATATGGAAGAACAATCCCCTTCTGTCTTGAATCCAAAAGGCAGTGATAGTGAATAAAAATCCATTATAAATCCACTTTAGCAATTCCCGTCCTCTGTTGGCTAAATCACTATGTTGCACATATGGAAGGCACATGAGAGAAGTGAGATCCCCTTCTGCCTCGTCGCCAATCTGAATTGCTGTGGTGGTCAATGAAAAACTCCCCTCAAAATCCGACTTGACAATCCATGTCCTGTGAGCCAGAAACCAAAAATGTAAAGTCCTGCTGCCACTTGTGAAAACGTTGGTAAGAAACGCGTTACTGAAAACCTGCAGATACCGCCAACTAGTGGCTAGTCATTTTGGTCCAAAAATAAACACCATTGTATGTAGAATAATCCAACAGGCAAGATGACATAGACGATAACTCATCAATCCAGATGGAAAGACCAATGTCCCAAACAATTATATAGATGAAAATTGGATAAAAATAATAAAAAATAAATAGAAATAGATGGGTAGGTGACTTTAGACAAATCTAGCAGTCAGTATCAGGATCACAGGCCCCCAGCAGGATGTGAACAGAAGTGTAACATCTAAAAGAAACCTTAAATTTAAAGGCAAATAATGCACTCTATAAACACCATCTGGTACATAAAACTGCCAAATTTTCTTTCATGGTTATTGACATTATAAAAGGTAACAAATCCAATAAGACAGGCTGGCATTCCATTTTAAATTCCAAAGAAAAAAAGTGGATTGTCAAACTAGGGGGATTGTTCCCATCTGGTTTAAATTAACAATTTTAGGAAGAACTAATGATCTTCAAGATGGGTATATTTAAATAACAACAATTGATCAATTTGTTTTACACTGATGAAGGCTGTGATATTGTCCGGCCGAAACCGGTCTGGTTATTTGTTGTTTTTTATGGTTTAATAACAATAAAAGTTTTTTTCAGGTCACAGTATGCTGGCTCAATCTTTTTTGTTTAATTGTCATTTGTTCTGAGCCATGCATTTGCCTTCGTACGGGAGGTTTCTTTTAGATGTTGTACTTGATGGGAGCCATATGTGAGTACAGTAGCCACCATCAGAGCCAACCAGTGCCCATAATGTTGTGTGTCATGTCTAGCCACCTGAAGGGCTACCAGACTGTGGATCATTTCTGAGTGGACAAGGATACTGTAAAGGATCTAGTCATAATGTGTCAAACAAAAACAGAAATGAGGGGATGCGTAGTATGCCCACTCCTGAGGGCAAAATGACATGTGTTGCATTAAGCATCTTAGCTACAGGAGCCATTAATTGACATACATGTTAGACATATCATACACAAAAGTTTGTGAATCCCTCCTCATGCGGAAAAGAAAAAAAGAACATTTAAAGTATGATTAATATGTAACTCATAATCATAAGCTACTGATGTACTCTCTATTTAATGTATCTAGCTATCTAACATTATGGGTATTACTAGAGGGCTCTGGCCCCTCCCACTAAAACTAAACCAGTATAACTTTTCTTCCTCTTTTCTTCCATCCAGTAGTTACTTGGCTAACAATAGCATATCCTGCAAATAAAGATCAGAGAACTGTATTTACTCAGGCACCCTATTTTTAACAGTGACATCTTATACTAGGTAGAAAGTAAAAAAAAAAAAAAAAAAACGTGTGGACAAGTCAGTCTCCTAACTTAAATCAAGCTTAGTAAGACACTTTACCTCAATATACTGGCTGACATAGTACCATCTACTGCTATTTTCTTTACCATCATAAATATTGGCACAAAGTACACGTTGCTTATGGTAGATTAATATCTGCAATATTGCCTTAATTAGCTCAAATTTCTTTCAGTACAGCTCCACTGATTATTTCATTTGAGAATACAATAATCTGTGTGTGAGCCCTGCTCCATTCCACTCTCACTCAACTTGGGCTCTACTATGGTCCTCTACCCTACCCACAATTCCCACACACCTCTACTAGTCCTACATTTATATACCCCATATCTACTCCTACCACTCAAAATTAACCATTAAACTCTAGCAGCAGCTCTCCATCCTCCATCACTATTAAGTCCTTTACCCTAATACTTTTGAAACCATCAATAATACATCCTAACCACCCTAAACATACACTACACAATAATCCATCAATCCTACATTACAATAAACACTACTCACACTATCATGAAGTACATGACATATCACACATTCTTTTCAAGAGCAAAACTTTCTTTTGCAATCACCATAACACAATTTACCCTTCTCAGACACACATCACAATCTTACAATCCCACTTAAATCTCCATGTTTCTCTCCCATAAATCCACAACCACAATAGTCCTGTGACACACCCCTTTTCTCAACCATATCTACTGAACTATATCCACACTCACGACTAAACACATGCACCTTTAAACACTTATAGGTCAGTAAGTCTTCATTCTCCACTTACATGCATACACATAAAAAGGCTAGATATGTCTACACATAACTGCATACCATAACTAAGTTGGTCCAAAAAGTGGGAACATCCACATCAACCCAGTCTCAAGCACCAATATACAGTCAGAACCAACCACATCCCTTTAGAACAACATACCTCCTCTCACAAACCACAACTTAGTTCACAACCTATTTCTCCTAAATGTAAATTTTCAAAGCACATACAACAAAAGCCATGATTTCCACACAACCCTGTCGCACTATAACCCTAATGTACAAAATCTGGCTAAAACCAGAAAATAACTAGTAATGAAATACCTACAGGATATAACTTAAGCAGGTCAGATACACTAACAAAAAGTGGAGGTGCAGTAGCAGTAAATTTTAAAACACCTTAGAAGTAATCCAGCATCCTCAAAGTACCCCAACATTTCAAAATGGCGAAATTCTCATTACCCAACTCAAAGTCAATAACTGTCAATAAATCTGCCTAGTAGGACTATGCACTCCCCCTAAAACAATATAGCCACAATTGAAAAAGTTCTTTATTGGCTGTATTACAATTAAAAAAAAGAGACCACAATCTTAGATGACATAAACATTGACTGGAAACAAATAACAAATACATCACCTGACCTAAATTTATTCAGATTCTCACAACTATTAAAGGTCCTTACCAGGATCCACAAAAATTCAAGAAAAGAGACAATGCTAGACTGGATTCTTTCAAATAAGGGCAACAACATCAATGCCAATGGAACTTTACCCGACAGTATTAGTAACGATCTATCTCCCCTACGCTATCAGACAGTGGCTAAACTTTCAGAAGCAAGTAACACAAACTAACAGGTTCATAACCTGCAGAATTTCATACCTGAGCACTTTCTAACAACTAAAAAGCAATATAACTGAAACTGCCTAAATATATCACCACTAGATGAAAAATTATTAGTTTTAATCATATTTTCCTAACCAATGTAAATAAGTAGGCCCAACTCAGAAACATAGGAGTCAAATCCATTCCAGCACCCTGGCTAACAAAAAATACTAAGCAACTATTACTAAATAGTGACCAGGCCTGGAAAATGTATACAAAAAATAAAACTCAATTAACTCTACAGGATTATAGATATCTCAGAAATCTCACAAAAAAACAAGAAATACTTACTGACAAGAAAAAACTTTTTACAAACCTACAAAGTACCCACCAAAATAACCACAAACTGTTCTGGTGCTTCTTAAAGTCACTGCTCATCTCCAGGCAACCCTCTACCCTACCAGCCAACCACAACCTTTATAAATATCCAAGTAATACAGAGACTCAGTTCAATATCTGCTTTGTAAATTCAGTATTATCACTAACTAAACAAAATGCCATCCTCAACCCTCACTATTCCACATCCCCTTGCCAACAACAGAGTATTCTTTAAACTTGATGGTTCAGGTCTCAACAATAAAAAAAATACCTGCTAAAAATGAAACTAACCACCTTGATAGCTGACAAATTACTAGCAGAGTACTTCAAAATAGCAGTAGAAGTTATAGCATTCCCAGTCTTTATACTTATCAATAGATCCATAAAAGAAATCATATTCACAGAATCTGGAAAATATGCATTGTACCCTTTCAAAAGGCAGAAATTCTACTGACCTAACCAACTATCATCCAATAGCCATCCTCCCACCCCTATCCATGATATTAGAGGAAATGTACCCTCATCTAGATGCACAAATATCTTACCAATCCATAACCTTATCACCTTGACTAAATATGACTTTTGACCTAATCAGAGTACCACTACAGCCCTTTCAAACTTTACAAACACAGTAAATCAACTGAGAAACAATGGTAACCTGGTTAAATCTATCTAAGGCATTCAATACTGTCTCACACCAGAAACTCCTTGAGGAACTAGCCTCTCTAAGCCTCAATACCCCATCACTAACTTGGTTCTACAGGTATTTATCAAACTGGAAACAAGCTGTGAAATGGCAAGAAGGCTTCTGATTTCCTTACAGTCACAGTCGGTGTCCCTCAGGGATCAATTCTATGACCCCTACTTTTCAATATTTTTATCAATAATCTAGACTTTGCCACTAAACAAGTTACCCTGATACAATATGCAGATGATACCACTCTGCACAGCCCAAACACTACCCTCCCTACAAAAAAATATCCAAAAGGCCTTTCTAGTCATAAAATCCTGGCTAAACAGTCTAGACTTGCTCTTAAATGCTAAAAAACACAACTGATACTTTTCACCCTTAAAAACTGCTGAAACCAAAAACAATCTTTCCACATTCTGTCAGCCAACAAAACAAAATAGAATATGTCACACAGGCAAAACTCCTTGGAGTAGTTCTCAGTGATAATCTCAGATATGGCCAACACTTACTCCTAACCATCAAAAAACTAGGTTCTCCCTACAGAGCTGGGAAACTTCTCACTAGTAACTTCAGAAATAACAGCACAAACATCTTTAGTTCCATCTCTACTATATGCCTTGCCCATCTTTACAAATATCAACCATCAGAAATAAACTGGAGACCACCTATAACAAAATTGCAAAACCTGCAACAAATAATCCTAAAAAATTGCCAATGCATAGCACTAACAGCCTTAAGTAGTTAGAACTTAAAAATTATCTCAACTACTGTCAACTTATTACAGTCCATAAAGTAGTAAACTCCCAGAAAAATACCCTCTTCTCAAAAAAATGCAACAACCCTACACCACTAATGGAGCCCAACCATCCAATGACAAAGCTTCTCTATTCATCAAAAAAATCAAATAACAGCACAGGAAACTCACTACACCTTAACAAGGTAACAAAAATCTGGAAACAGTTCACCATACAATAAGACAGGTAGACACACTGCATGGCTAAAAAACATCACTAAAGAAACACCTGCTAAACAACTGGTTATGCTAATGCAGTACTCTAGGCTAAGCCCATGCTGTAGTGAGACTAAGCACCACCATCAAATTTAGAGTCCCTTTACATAGCCTTTCTGTACCGTAACAACCTTATGCATGTAACTTTATATCTCTTATAGGTTCATAGGTTCATAGGTGTGTACTAGGCTAATGGCCCTGGAGTCTTTACAAGCCTAGCCCATAGAAGTGCCCTGGCATTGTGCCGCCCAACATTAGTTCCCCGTGCCTCTAACAGTAGAGCCGCTGGAGTGATCCCCAGGCTGAACTTTCTATTACCCATCCACTCATCAACATTTCTCTTGAAGAGGGACAGTGAGGTGTTCTGCTTGACATGTATGGGAAGTTTATTCCAGATCATGGGCAGTCTCTGTGTGAGGAAAATGTCCCTCCAGCATGTTCTGTTGATTGTGGTAATGAGGTTGAGGTCTCTGGAGCATGTGGTGCAGAGGGATTGTGATTTCTTCAGATGGAGCATTTCTAACAGAGCTGGGTCAGATATGGCTTTGTAAGGCAGAGATCATCTCTAAGTAGGTAATATGAGACAGAGAATAGCTGGAGTATTTTGAGTCTGTCCATGTAGGACATGTGTTTAATGCCTAGGATCCTCTTCATGAGGTACTTCTGTGTCCTCTCCAGCTGTTGCAGGTGTCTAGTGAGGTACATGCTAAATGGGGCATTATACTCAATAATTGGTCTAATGAGGGTAGAGTAGAGAGAGATGATGACATCTTTCTTTCTGGATGCAAAACTCTTGGTAATGAGATGTGTCACATAGAAGAACTTTCTGACCACAGTGGCAGTGTGGGGGTTGAAGGAGAGGTCAACCTGCATCCTCAGATCTCTTATAAAACCTTCAGTGTTCAGTGGGATCCCATTGATGTGGTAATTGGTGGGAACTGACTTTTTACCGAAGGGATGATGACAAATTTTTTGGCATTAAGCCTAAGGCCATGGTTTTGACACCAGTGACTGGTCTCAGTGAGGCCTTTCTGTAGGATGTCTGCATCACTTGGGGAGTTAATAATGGCTCCCAGCTTGCAGTCATCTGCAAACTTGGTCAGCCAGAGTCCCTTTGTGTTGGCCTGGTCTTCTGAGAAGTAGATGCTGAACAGGAGAGGACCCAGAACCGATCCCTGTGGAACTCCACTCGTGACTGGTCGGCAGTCTGACTTGGAGTCCGCTACTTTCCCACTGTGTGTTCTATCTGTGAACCAATTTGCAACCCACCTAGTGATATAGGGGTTGATGCCTAACTTAGTAAGTTTATCAATAATTCCTGAGTGAGGAATGGTATCAAAGGTCTTGGCCAGATTGAGGTAGGCTGTATGCCCTGCCTTACCTTCATCCACAGCCCTGGTGACTGACTCAAAGAAGTCAACCAGGTTGAGCAGGCATGATCTCCCTTTCACAAAGCCAAATTGCATAGGGTCTAAAGTTTGGAGATTTCCTATATCTTTGTTAATCAGGTCCATGATGATGCATTCCATAGCTTTGCATATCAGACACATTGGGCTAATGGGGCGATAATTCCTATGGTCTGTAGTTGCTCTCTCTTTAAGAAATCTCACTGTATATTTTTACCACAACTGTCATTTACACTATTCTTCTACTAAATACTTTCTCTCCAACAAAACTTCTATTTCCCAGGTAAATAACACCACCTCTGTCTTCTTTAATGTAGGTCTATACAATTCCTTTACCTCAATCTACCTAATTTTTCATATAACTATTTCTCCTTTTAATCCCTTGCTGCCTTTGCTACCCTTTTCTGTACTTCTAACTGAAAAGCACATTCCATAATGCTGCCACTGTCAATCTGAGCAATTTCTCTTTAACCAACTACCTCATGAAAGAAAAAAAAAATCCCTACATTCATAGGCTACTAAATGTTATATGATGCCTTCTAAATGTATTCATATAATTGTGTTTTTATGTAATCTCAATGTATTTTACAAAATGTCATTTTTATTTTTGTCTTTAAATGTACTTGCCTAATATGTGGAGCTTTTCTCCCTTGCTCTCTGCTGAAAATGGGATAAAACCCAGTCAGAACTTCCAGGTAAACAAATATAAATAAATAAATAAACATTTGAGGTTGTCCATCCAATTATCCATACTTTATTTGAAGGCAGCAATGGTGCAGATGAGATACAGACAGCACATCACTGTTAATCACAACCAAAAAGACAGGACGTATAGCATGCCCAGTCTAATGGGCACAAAAATTTGTAGCATTAACCATCTTGCTAAAGTGGACCATTCAGGGACCTACATGTTAGGGACTTCATATGCAAAAGCTTTGTGAATCCTAAACCAGTTCCTTGGCATTGCACTGCAGCATGTGCAGGAGCATTTTTGATGCTATCTGACAGACACTTTATAATTAGTACCCCACATATTACAGCCTACCTGGCAGTCCATGGAGTGCAAGCTCTTCCTGTTAGTTTATCATGGATCCTGTACAACTAGTTAGGACATTATAAGAGTTTATACCACCACACAGGCACTTCTGGGGAAGGCTGGCACAGGTTCTCCAGCTGTGCTCCTTTCTCCCAGACTATACGGTAGTTCCACTTGCTACCACCCACTAATACTTATCAGATACTCAAAGGCCCTTAAAAAGGTGTCCAGTTATTACTGTGCAATATTATTATCCAATTGGTAGTATAGCCCAGGGTTGAAGCTACTAGAGTGGCCTTGTACAGTTTTATCAAAGGCATACAAGTACTCTTAAGAGCTTAAATTATCTCTACACAAACCAACCACATTAAAAGGTTTTAAAATATTTAATAATAAATAATTAAAACCACAAGACAATACTTTCTGCTACACAGTGCTAGTCAAAAGAGTTCAGAGATCATGCAGAAATATTTAAAATAAATCAGTAGTACAGTTCTGACATCACAGAAAAACACTTAGTCTAATCTTTATAGTTCTTAGCTAATCTAAAAGAAAACACAAGTCTAAGATAACTTACATAAGACAACAGGCAGAGTGTTGTAAGTTGGATGACCAAGACAAAACTGCTTAATGTCTTCTGATTCTCTCTGTTTAAATTACTATTGCAGTTCTGATAAACATTACATCATCTTTTTACACTTTCCTGGTGTTCTTGGGCTACACATTAACTATATTTACATTCTTAACATCTCCCTTTTGTTATCTTGCAACTGGTCAGGAACAGAGCAATAAAAATAAATTTGCATGTTTAAATCTAACAATGTAACTCTTGGTTAAAACAATAGAAAGAATTTCTTCATCTAGACTTTTCGGCACCACTGTCCATTTCAAAGGGTCACCACATGCTTTACTTTGGTCAGTAGAGTGTACTGTTGTCACATTTATTTCCAGTTCCACATGTAACAGTATTTCTTTACATTTAAGACAACAAGCCTGTAGTTTACATTCATATTTACAAATGATAGAATTATCTGCACAATTCTATCTGGATAGGCTGGCAGCCTTCACACTGACAAAAGTTACCACTGATTTATCAGAAAGTCAAACATCTTATATGGTACTGGCAAGAATATGAGGAAAAACAGTCATGTTCTACAGTAGCAGTCTATGTGATTTAAGGGTATGATTATTGGCAGTCCAATCAATCATATTGCTGGTAAATGTAAGTTTCAGCTGTCTAGACTTTTGCAGAATACTTTTCATATTCATCATATTTTTGTCCTGACCCATGTAAAAGTTGTCATTGTTGAAGTAAAATAGCATATTCTAACAGAAAGCCAGCCACTCAAGAAAACTTGAGCAGCCAGATTTCTTTCTTTTGAGATATGCTTAATTTACAAATACTATCATTCATTGCATAACTTTTGTTTGAAGACTAAATTAGAGCCCACCTAAAAACAAAGCATTAAGTGTGTCTGAACTGGGTAGATTTTTAAAATTAATAAGCCATGCTTTCTCTTTACCTGGCTCACTTAAGTTACCTTACATATTACTGGTAAGGCTTTTACAAGGGAAAAAAAGAAGAGAGCCTCATCCAAAAACAATCATGCATTAATATGGCTCTGTGTGACTGGTCACACTCTACAGGAACAGAGTAAACAATGTTAACATACTGGCCCCACCCAGTAACTGCATAGTAGGAAAATAGGGTGAAAGCTTTCAACTAGACAATAAAACAATGATTTCATGTATAACTAGTTGCAAGAGAAGATATTTATGGCATCACATTCAATTTACAAACTATGGTATGTCAGGCAGCTTATAAGTTTCAAATGCCAAATGACACTTTAATGCTAAACATGGTCATTTCAACATCACCTATGTGGCTCCGCTCGACAGGGGCACAGGGAAATAATTTTCTTGGGTGGCGAAAGCCAGGGTACCTTTTTGGGTAGGCTTATATAGGCCCTAGGGCCAATAGCCTAGTACCTACCTACCTATGAACCTATAACCAAATCTCCTGGCTTGGTATTTTGAGTTAAGTTGAAACAAAATATCTGAAAATCAACATTTTTGCTTTTCTAATTAGTGAAACTGCAGAGAACAAAACAGCTGGTTATTTTCTTCTAATACAGATTCTGTTTAAAAGAAAAAAAATCTAAGCTTAGCTAGCACTGCACTTCAGGAATAAAAGTTTAATATTTGTATGATAAACTGAGAGGCTGCCAACATAGCTAGATAGAGTTTTGTAAATAATTCTATGTCATTGTAAATATTAATATGATCCACAGGCTTGTTTGACAAATGTAAGAAAACTATGTTATGTGTTGAGCTTCAAAAATGTAACCATAGTGCACCCTGCTGGAAGAAAGCTGATAAGTAAAGTATTTTACAACTGTGTGTGATCTCAAGCTCAGAGACAGGATGTCTGCAGCTGGACATTCTTTCTGTTGTCCTAAGACAGAGATAATTGCTAGGTTTCACATGTAAATTGTATTTTATTGTTGCGGCTTCCTGCCAAGTGCAGATCAAAAAGAAATGTTAAATTTTGAGTCTCTGTTAGCCTGGGAACTAAACCAGAAAAGTGACAAGTATGGTGTAATCTGAGATGACTCAGCAGTAATGTGTATTATCAATTTAAGGATTATCTCAGAAAGAAAGTATAGCATTTTGTATTTTGTTCTGAATTTGACAACAACTCACTAGCACTTCCCTTGTTCTGTAAGTAAGATATCTAGATCTTAGTATTTCTCTTAGAGATAGATATAAATAGCAAGATTAGTCTAGCTGTTTTCCATATTTATGTCAGTGTATCCTACAACGTTGTTTGAAAGTATTTCCTGTGATTTCTGAACTTTCTGTTGTCACTGTGTTGAATCAATGAGTAGTGCCTTGTGTTTTTATTATTTATTATTACATATTTTTAAAACTTTTAACTGTGGCTGTTTTGTGTAGAGATAATTTAAGCTCTGTGAGTGCTTGTATATATTTTGTGATACTGTATAGGCCACTCCTAAATAGCCTTCAAGTCTCAGTCACACTTACCAACTGGATAACAGTAACATTGCACAGTAGAATTGGGCACCCTTTGATAAGGGCCTTTAGACTAGCTGATAAGAGTAGCTGCTGGCAGTGATTACTACCATATAGTCTGGGCAGAAGGAGGCATAGCTGGAGCACCTGTGCCAGCCTTCACCAGGAGTGTCGGCGTGTTTGTATATAACTCAAATCCCATAGTGTGTGTGTATGTGTGTGTGTGTGTGTGTGTGTGTGTGTGTGTGTGTGTGTGTGTGTGTGTGTGTGTGTGTGTGTGCATGTGTGTGTGTCAGCTACTTGGGCAGTGACATGAAGCACTGGTTGGACAGAGAGGGTACTGGAGGTTTTGGCTTGATTACTCGGCTGAGATCTGAACCCTATATCTGTGCCAGTGGAGAGTCTTATTGGAGATCTGGAGAAAAAGTGAAAAAACAGCCCCAGACTGACTGTGCTCTCTGTGTGCTCTTAAGGGAAATTGTACTTTATTGTGCATGTACTTGTTATCCTACCAATGTGGATGCCCCTCAATGGTGCTAGTGGTGAGGATTGAGGCTCCATTATTACTGGACCTGTGCATGGGCATCACATATTTATTGTTTGGCAGTGGTGGGATATCCACATCAAGTATTAATTGTCTGATAGTGCTGAGTTAGCCACATCACATATTAATTAGCTTGTAGTGGTGTGGACTTGAATTTCTGCAGCTTGTGTACAGTGATCATCGAGGGGATTTTTGTACTCTAAATCAGCCATGCAGTGAACATTCAGATTTCAGATTACAATTGTTTTATTTCTTTTGTTAGCTTAGCTAGTCAGGGAGAGCAGGCAAGCATGTCATCAGAGGTGTATGGCAAGCTGACAAGGAGCCAGTTGGCTGAGATGTGTCATTTTAAAGGACTGGTGCATGGTAACTTGACTAAAGTAGAAATGATTGCAGCTTTAGTTACAGCTGCATCTGAGACTAGAAACCAGGAGGACGATTAGACTGGCCATGGAGATGTACAACACTCAGAGAATGGACAGCTCAATCTTTATACAGAGGACTTGAAAATCCATCTGGAGATAAAGAGACTTGAGTTGGAGGCCAGGCATTTGGAAATAAAAGCAGCAGAGAGACTGAGGCATCTAGAGAGTGAGGACCAGAAGAAACTGCTATGCCTGGAAATTGAGGAGAGGTAGAGGCAAAGGCAACATGAAAAGGAGATGCTGACTCTTCACCAGAGACATGGAGATAATGGGGAAGGGAGTAAGCAGACCCCAGAAGCACAACAGGTCAGTAAATTTCTTCCACGGTTTACAGAGGAGGATAATTTTAACAGTTTCATTCATATGTTTGAGAGGGTGTATAAACAGTATGATGTTGACCAAAGACTCTAGGTATGGTTCCTGACCCCCTTACTCCATGGTAAAGCTGTAAATGTACTTTCCAAACTGTCTGATGTTGACTTTGTTAAATTATAATGCTGTAAAGAGTTGTTTGCTAGAATTTTTTAAGCTAACACCTGAAGCTTATAGGAAAAAAATGTTGTGAGCATAGACGCAAAGCAGATGAAAGTGTGTGTGAATATGTTGCTGAATTAAGCACTTATTTTCATAGGTGGGTGAGTGGATGTCAGGCCACCACTTTTGAAGGGCTGGCAGACCTTTTGGTGAGGGAACAAGCCCTAAGCACATTGGCTGAAGACATGAGGATCTGGTTAGCTGATAGACAATGCTCTACATGCAGATGAGTTGGGGAAGAAGGGAGACCTATACCCAGCAAGCAGGGTATCCCTGCACAAGAAAGGGACACCCAGTGCTGCTCATGGGTCAAAGGGAACCCATGGTAGGCAGCCCAGACTGCCTCAACAGAATCTGACAGTAGTAGGGGAAGCCACTTGTCCAGGTACACGTCCAGGACCTAAGGTTAAATGTTTTGAATGCAACCAGTGGATCCATGTGGCATATAGATGTCTATGGAGGCAAGATGGGGAACAAAAGATGAGAGACCCAGTAAGCAGGAATGACAAAATGTCAACAGTAGGTTGTCTTGAGACAACAAGGGTACCAAACTACCACAAGAGGTTATATCCTATTGTAGTGAATGGCAAATAGATCATTGCTAAGAGAGACACAGCCTCTGACATAATCATTGTGAAGTCTGCAATGGTTACAGAAGACTACTTGCCTGGGTATGCAGGGAGTCATGGGCATGTGCAGGCCTCATCTGGTTCCCCATGGTATCATGGATACCTATCCTATATAATAAAAAAGCATGTGCAGCTTTACATATATTAGTTACAGGACCGTTCGGCAACCTACTGGGGATAGAAGGAATGTTTTGTAGAAAGAAAAGTAGAATAGGCACAATTTATTGTTTACAACATGGTCTCTAATAAAGCATATTCTAAAATAGTTGATTATTTTAGGAATGTGATATATGGCAAGTGAGTAATACAGAAGACATATTGCCTCTAGGACATAAAAAGTCTAGTAAAGAGGTATACTTGGATTTTTTTTATATAATTTTGGGGGTAACAAATATATACAATTTTCATTTGGTAAATTTTAAAGGAGATTTTTTGGTAGCTGCATTAGAGAGTGAGAAGCAACTTAGTGACCAAGTGATCAAGAATGAATGGTCTTAGGGAAGCATTTTTATCAGTATTATAACTGCAATAAACATTAATAGACCTGGATAACTGGAGGTTGACAATGCCAGAAGTTTTTATATGGGCTAATTGAACATCTATACCCTATAGAAGAACAAACATTCTCTGAGAAAGCATTAATGTACATATATAGCCATCAAAAAGAAAAAAAACACAGACACACAAATGTATCACTTTGCAGCAGCATATTAAGCTGCCATGAAGCACAGACAGCAAAATGCCACCAGACTTATGCACGCTAAACTTGGATTTGCTATTTAGCAAGTGCAAAAAAAATTAAAAAAAAAAGAAAGAAAGAAAGAAATGTTTGTGTGTGTGTATGTGTGTGTGTGTGTGTGTGTGTGTGTGTGTGTGTGTGTGTGTGTGTGTGTGTGTGTGTGTGTGTGTGTGAAAATGTTAAATACTTATATAACTTATATTTTAGATCTAAAATACTTTCTCCAACAACTACAATGACATTTTCTACAAGTTTGAAACATTGGGTGAAGGCTCTATTTTACATCAAATATATAAAAAATGCATATATTCACTGAAAAAAAATGTAAATAATACAAAACAATTTAACACATTTCTAACCTCAATAATGTCCTTCAGAGTCTACATTATTAGGAAAAAACAGACCTTCAGCTGGTGGTAAGGCCTGACACCACAACCTTGTCATGTCTTATTGCTTGGGTATACATGTGTACTTTAGAAGAACCACAAGAGTGGTTTTGGTAAATGGAACTCAGCAAACACTGTGGTTGGTAATGGAATTTGTTATAAGAATTTGTAAGGGAAAAGAAATTTTTTGTTCAACATTGCCATAAAAAGCCTATGATAATGTTGCAAATGAGGCTTTATTCAAAATGATAAGGGAAATAGAATTTGGAGTTACATTTTTCTCTTGGCTCACTGGAGTGTATAAAAGTACAAAAGTGTAACTTATGGTTAGTAGCGAAGGGACCTCTTCAGAGAACATGGGATATTGAGTCTGTCAGGGTTGTCTCTTGTGCCCTATTTTGTTTTGCTTGGTACATATTTTGCCATCAGTAATAGATGCCCGATGGTGATAGCTTAGCTTGATAAGAAGAATTTTCTATCTAGTTTAGATTATGCAGATGATATTATGCTACCGTATTTCTTTCTAAATAAGACCTAACCAGAGAGTAAGGCCTAGCATGGTTTTTCCAGGGTGTTCATGATATAAGCCCTACCCCAAAAATAAGCCCCAGTGGTTGTGATCCTTAGCCCATAAGCCCACGCAGGTGTACCTTGATCGGTCAAAGTACAGACAACGCACGGGAAGCGCGCGCTCATGATAATGAGCAGCTGTGGTAGTGTCTTCTCTTCATAACTGGCACCATTTTGTGTTGCCACGCCGGTGGCATAAGTCTTCAATTAATCCCCCACCAGACAAGATGAGTGCAAAAAGAAAAAGCTATTCCATCGAGTACAAGAAAGGAATCATGGAGGACTCCTGTGGAAAGAACCTGATGGCTTTCTGTAAAGAGAAGATCTCCGAATGGTCCAAAAATGGTGAGCAGCATACGTTAACCTCAGTCAACAGGCCAATGAGGGAAACGCTAAAAAGTCTAAGTGTGGATCAGGTCGGTGACCATTATTTCCTGAGCTTGAAGATATCATCTGTGAGTGGATTGCTAACAGGAGAGCAAAGGCTTTGGTTGTGCACAGGGCTGATATTCAAGCATTTGCCCTTGCAATAGCACCACAGTTAGAAATATCCCCAGAAGAATTCAAAGCATCACAACATTGGCTGGATGGCTTTCTTCCATGATATGAACTGTCTCTAAGATCAGCAACACTGTTAAAACTGGAAGATACTGAAGTTATTAAATGTGCACTTGTGTTCAAGTCCTTTGTTGATGGCATTGACATTTCTAAATACCAACTCTCCATGATTGCTATGGATGAAGTTGCAGTGTTTATGGGCCAAGGATCTCAAACAACAATTGTTTAGAGGGGTGCCTTGTCAATCTACATTCCCTACACTGGTTAAGAGAATGTACATGTTACCTGTATTTTGGCAATTTATCTAGATGGAAAGAAAACCCACCTCTAATCTTTAGTAAGGGCAAGAAAGATAAGATTGAACGTGTTTCAGGCATTTACATTCTTGAAACCAAAAAAGCCTGGTGCACACAAGCAGTTATATGGAAGGGAGTCGATGTAAACTGCTGCCACTTGTTTTGCGAGGTGGTGAAAATGGTCTGCTAGTCTGGGATTCAGTCAGCACTCATCTTGCTAAAGAAACAAAGAAATTCCTAGCATGGAGGTGAATAGATCAAATAATGATTCCCGCAGAAATGACTGCTTATCTCCAGACTCTTGATATTGCAATAAACAAGCCATTCAAGGACCATTTTCACATAGAACTCAATGACTACATTGAAAATAGAATGGAGAGAAATCAGCATGGAAACTTTTTGAAGCCTAGCCTGCAAGAGGTTGTGACTTGGGTGAAAAATTCATGGGATAAAATCACTGACACCTGTGTTGCCAATGCACTACAAGCAGGCGACTTGGAGAGCTCAATTGCTATGCATGACAGACTGGGGCCAATGGTGCTGCAGGAAATGGAGTTGCAAGAAATTCAGGCCGAAATTCGGGGGTTGGACACTTATAACAATGTTCCAGAAGAAGATGACATGACTATTTAAATATCTGTGAAAGCCAAGGTGCAGATATTCTGGAGTTGAAATGTTTGTTGCACTGTTTATGTAGAATTCTCACACAAATGTCAACCCGATATTAGAACTGTTGTCCAATAATAGAAACGTACAAAATCAATGTCAATTTGTGTACATGAATAAATGTCAGTTTTTATACATGAAGAAATGTCAATTTGTGTTCATTAATTAATGTCAATTTTTGTACATGAATAACTGAATAAAGGTAGATTGCTGTATGGTGTGGGTAAATAAGTCATCCCCTAATAATAAGCCCTAATGCGCATTTCGACAGGAGAAAGACTATAAGACCCCGTCTTATTTTTGGGGAAATATGGTATATGCTGAAAATGTGTATGGGTGTTATGTATTAATGGCAACAATATGTTTATATTTGATTTTTATTCAGTGTGATTTGTTCCAAAAAGTAAAGTTCCGGAGTTTGATGGACAAAAACAAAGGCCTTCTATCTGACATGGTTAAAAAGGAAAGGACTGATTAATGCAATTATCTGATAACTGGTTATATGAATTTCCACAAGTCCTAGGGTATATACATTCAGACCAAAAAATTAAGAGAATAATTAGATGTGGTGGCATGCTTTGTCTTTAATATCTGTTATCACTATTTTACCTCATTATCTCTGACCATTTACATTTGTTTGTACTGTTAAATTTAACACTATATAATATTAAGTTTTCTAAACAAATACCTGCATATTATGGGAAAATACCTGATGAATTTTAAACCCGATATATCCAAAGCTATTCACATTTTGATTAAATAAAAATGAATACTGTAAACATACCAATTGGCACTATATTGGCAGCCTTTAACTGTTATATTTTTGGACTCATTCTGCAACTTTCATCTCACTTAAGACTACAGAGTAAGATAAATGGATAGTCTTACTGACCAGTTATTTTTGCTTGAAATACTCATGGCAGTGAACTATAATAAGTATTTCCCAATAACTTTACAGCTCAAGAAGAATATAGAGTCATCAATTAGCAAACAATCTTAACCATTTTTTTCCACTAACCAATAAGAAAACAGTTTTGAAGATGAAATAAAGGATGTTTCCTTACTCTTTGCCTTCAGATAGGAAGAAAAGCACAGAGCCATTAAGATGTTATGTGATCTGATTTTGGATTCTCAAAGAGTACTGACCACCTTTCTTGAACATTATTTACAAACTATAGCAGTGTCTCTGGCCTACTTAACCATCACATCTCTGGCTTCTTTAGTAATCATACCCCCCCTGCAACAGCCCCCCATAAAATCCAGGTTTTGTTATTATACCAGATATTACACTCAAAACAATTAATTATCTGCCTTCAGACCAAGTGTCTGGTCCAGATTGATAAACATCTGAATTATATAAAGCTTTTACCTCACTGTTGAGTTCCTAACTGACCCATCTATTTATGTATCTGGCTAGCAATCCTCTGTAAGTGGAAACATTATTTTCTTTAACAAAAATCATTATGTCTAGAAAACATAATAAGGGTGACATTCAAATCTAGCAAACTATAGACTCATAGCACTATTAAATACTCATGATAAGATTATAACCAACATGAAAAATAACTATCTACTAGTGAATAAAATTTTTCCTGGTGGACAAATCTATGTCTTAACACTCACCATTTATTACAGACATTTTCCTTCATGTAACTTGAACAGTCTAAAGACACCCACTGATTCAGCTTTCTGAGCACTGGATGTGCAGAAAGCTTTGGACACTATTTGTCAAACGTTTTACTTTCTTTCAGTTTTCCTTATAAGCTAATGACTTAAACCACACCTTATTTTACAAAAGCAAATATGCTACTTCAATTAATAGAAGTGATTATCTTGTACTTAAGTAACATTGTGGTATCTGCCAACACTGTTCTTTGTCTTCTACTTTATTTTAATAGCTATAAACTCAATCATCTTTACAATTACACACGATAATAATAATAATAATAATAATAAAAATAATAATAATAATAAACCAGTTTTAACAAAAAATATCCTTTAAACTGTTTTTTATATGTTGATGACATTATGTTCATCATATTCATCGACATAGTTATGTACTATGTTGATGAAAATGACATAGTTATGTACTAAAAATTCCACAGTAAACCATGAGTTACTCCATAAGCCAATTAAAATCTAAGATATTTTTCTTTACTTAACAATGTCTTCTTATTCTTCCTAATCAAGATGTTTCTCAAATTAAAATTCTAGGTTGGCACTACTCATTAGACTCCTATCCATAGTAAAATTTCAAATAACAAAAATAATGAACAAACTTTACAAACTAGTCAATAAAGGATTCACTTAACATTTCTTCTGCTAGTTATATAATCTTAAAAAAGTTACAAATCTTCTCTTTATAGCCCTTTTTTCCTTAAATATGCAGTGGTACAGTAAGATACGTAGGATTTGTGTCATATTTATTTAGAGGTGGGGGGTCCCCTCCCCATATTCCATTGGGGTTTTGACATCTTAGTTTTTGATTAAGGGTTATAATATAAATGACCAGGAAACTTATGGAGTTTACACTTGGATAAATCACTTTACTTGGTTTCAATCATCTTCTAATTCCATCTATAAATTTAGATCAACTATTTGTTATCTTTGGCTCTCAAGCATTTTGGAAAATCTGAAAGCCCATAATTGCAAGTCTTTCTGTTAGAACTTGGACATGGAGTAACAAGTTATGCTGTTCCATTACCTCATGCTTGAGTCCAAAATCATAGGCTCCACTAGTCCTCATTCAATGTATGTTAATAGGAAGTGCAGAGAAGTATGTCTGATTCTAAAATGGAAGGTGGGCTTGTAACTCTGGAACAGTTTGAGGTTATACATTGCTGAAGGCCAGCAATCTGCAATCCAGAAGAAATAGCATAGCACATTGTGGACAGTAGACCATGTCTGTGAAGCAAGAGCTCCACCTGAATGAGAGACTCATTACTGCAGGTAGTACATGGTAAGAAGTGAGACTGTCTGCAGGAGCACGTTTCGCATGTAGGTGGAGCTGCTCTGTTACCGTGTGGGAACAATAATGAGAGGCCAGTGACTGAGTTCATGAGCAGGTAGGTAGTTTGAGAGTTGTTTCTCAAATTTGGTTAGAATAGCTTAAACTGACATTTTTTTTTTTTATTTTGAATAGAAGCATTTCCTTGGGGAGATGGTGACCTGGCATGCCTGTACTGTGGATGAGAAAAATGTATGTCTGATAGCAATGCTACCTGTCATGCATGCATTCCTGCATCCATCCTACAGGCACTGCTGCTGTGTAAGAGTGCTTCCTTGCCATACAGCTTTAAATGTATGGCAGTTCTGGTTGCAGGATCACTGCCTGCAGTACAAGGGTTGCCATAAAGTTGGAGCTATGACATCAGACAACTTCATCCAGACTTGGAGAAGGACACCAAGTAGTTAGGATCATGTTATGCATGGAATGTGTAATGAGATTCATTAGCACAAATTTTTCAGAATCCCATAACCCTCTCCTGGTGTAGTAGGAATCACAGTGATTTGGTATCTTAGTTTTGTGAGGTTCTGATTTGGCTGTACTCCCTCCCACCACAGTATGATATCATTATCAAGGGAAGGGATGAACGTTAGGATAAGAGTATTAGTATTGCTGGTTTGCATAGACTCTAGGCAAATAATTCTAATGCAGGAACAAACATATCATAGCATCAGTAATCTACTATGACAGTGTTTTTCAGTTCATCTGCTTACCTGTACTCTATCCTTTCTTTCCATCTTATTTTAAAATGTGCAGCATCTTGGGCAAGACTATTGATTGCTGGACAGCCTACAAACTGCTTCCCAGGAATCAGCTTGGGAATAGTGCTGCTATTTTGCGCTTAGGAAGAGAAGAAGGAGTAAACATTGAATCTTGACTGTCCCTGACTTGGCAGCACTTGAGGAACTTCTCTGATTGTTCAAGTTGCTGTTTTGGTAGTAGCTTCTTCAGTCTTAATTTTGGACCATTGTGCACATTTACTATCTGTTATGTTGAGCTGCTGTACATGTTATTCAGGGCATTTTCCAAGAGAAGACTACAAGTGCACTCAGAAGCATAGTTAGGGAGGGGCTAGAGAAGCAACTGCCCTGAGCGCAAAGTGTTGAGGGTGCAATCAGGCAATCCCAATCACTCTCATTAATGCATATCAGCTATTAAAAGCCAGCATTGCATTTTGGGTCAAACCTGAGCACTGTAGCAGTCAGTGTCTGGTCTAAACTGTAGCAACTGCTTGCTACAATTTAAGAGTAGGAATATTTTTTTAGTAAAATTCTGAGCACTATAACACTTGGTGTATGGTCTAACTGTCTGTTGCAATTGCTTCCACATGTTTTTTTTTTTTTTAAAGTAAAATCTCAGCACTGCAGCACTCTGTGCAGGGTACAAGATCACAGGATCACAGGACATTACTAGGCTAACAGCCCCAGGGCCCTTACAAGCCTAACCAGGTTCATCCTGTGTTCTCAAGGGTGACTGGTTTAAGCAGACACTAAAATCAGCACCTATTGCCCCTGTCCAAGAGGGGCACAGGTGCAACCCCCTGGGAAAATTTCTGGTTAACCATCCAATCATCCAAACTGCACTTAAATAGGACCAATGAAGGGCTTTTTTTAACATAATAGGAAGCTTGTTCCAAAGATGGGGCAACCTCTGTGAGACAAATATGTCTCTCCAGAAAGCTCTGTTGATGTCACATACCAGTTTATGGTCCTTTGAGTGACTGACCTGTGTGCCATTTGACTTATGAATGTGCATCATTTCCATCAAAGCTGGGTCAGAGATGGTACTATATGCAAGACATGGGTCCCCTCTGAGCATCTGTATGACACAGAGTAAAGTGACAATGATTTCAGTCTGTCCGCACAAGACAGATCTTGAAGACCCTGAATTTTCTTTGTAAGGAACCTTTGTGGTCTCTCCAATTGCTGTAGGTGTTTGGAAAGGAACATACCAAAAGAAGCATTGTACTCTGTTATGGGCTGATGAGGGAATAGTAAAGGGTGATTATAACCTCTTTTTTTCTGGAAGCAATGCCCTTACTTATGAGATGAGCAATATAAAATGTCCCTCTTACCATTGTGGAGACATGGTGATCGAAGTTAAAGTTGCTGTCAACCTGTGTGCGCAGGTCTCTCACCACTGTCTGTGTGCTTACGATATTGCTACTGATATGGTAGTTTGCAAGAACATCACCCTTGCTGAAGGGGATGATAATGCATTTTTTTGCATTAAGCTTGAGACCATGACTTTGGCACCAGTCATTAGTCTGCGTAAGACCTTCTTGCAGGATGTTGACATCGCTAGGGGCTTCAATGATTGCTCCCAGTTTGCAGTCATCAGCAAACTTTGTCAGCCACAGTCCATTAGTTTTAGCCTGCACTTCAGAGAAGTAGATTCTGAACGCTAGGGATCCCAGAACCGATCCCTGTGGAGCACCACTGGTTACAGGTCTGCTGGAGGAAGTGAAGTCCCCTATTTTGACTGTATGAGTTCTATTAGTGAGACAGTCTGCAACCCATCTGACACTATATGGATTGATACTAAGCTGGGTGAGTTTATCAATGATGCCTGAGTGAGGGATTGTGTCAAAGAAAGTAGCTAAGGCTAGGAAGGCCATATGCACAAATTTGCCCTTGTCTATGGATTTGGTGGCTATTTTCAAAGAAGCCACCAAGCTTAACAGGAATGACTTCACCTTGACATAGCCAAACTGGGTGGGGTCTAGCCTTTGGAGATTTCCTATATCTTTATTATTAAGGTCCATGACAATTTATTCCATGGACTTGCAGATAAGGCTGTTCAGGATAATGGACGTATATTTCCTGAGGTCTGTGGATGCACCCCCTTTGTGCAAAAGGATGATGGTAGCTGTTTTCCATTCCACTGGGATGAAGCCAGTGCTTAGGCTGTGATTGAAAAGCATGCTCAATGGTGATGCTGATTCTTGTTTTAACCCATGTAGAACACAGCCTGGGATGTTATCTGGTCCCATATAGGCTGCTGTTTTTGGCCCTGGAGAGGGCATTTAAGACACGCTCTACAGAGATACTAGGTGGGGGACAGGTGTTTCCATTGCTTTGGGGTATATCTGGCTGGTACAAGAAACTTTAGCAACTGCTTGGTACATTTTGTAGAAATCAGTTTGCTACTGTTTAAAGGGGAAAAAAAAGATTTATTTCTTCTCCTGGAAGGAGGGTTGGGGCAGAGAGCAGAGATAGGACTTGATTGGCTCCTGTATTTCAGCAGCCCCAGTACGTGATATCAATTTTTTTTTCTTCCATTGAATAGCTGGGGCAGGAGAGAGATGGTGCATTTCTGGCTGCCCTGACAGTAAATGAAATGGACATTTTTTTCTGCACTAGTATTGAAGAGCTGGGGTAGGAAAGAGGGGTCATGTATTTGGACACCTAGCTGGTGTGTCAATAAAGAAGGACCGTTTTTCTTTATTTTAAATTCTGATTTGCTCTTGGATTTAAGTAGCCCAGATACATGATTGTGGACCTTCCATGACTGATTAATTGATTGATTGATTGACTGATTGATTGATTGATTGACTGAGTGATTTTTGTGCTCTTCACTTGAAGAGTTCAGGGGGTAGAGTGCAAATTTATCAGACCTGCAAAGGGTACTGGTTGAGACAGTTATACCTCTGAATGTACAGACTATCCTAGCAACATCTGG